>NC_056750.1:25756031-25766031 GCF_019279795.1 Protopterus annectens
GAGAGGTCACCATTATTCACTGGCTTTCAGTAGGTTTATTTCAGTGAACTGGAACTCAGTGAAAGTGCCGTCTAGGATGTTATCTGAATAGATTTCCAACGATGTAATTATACAGAGTATCTTGGCTGCACAGGCTATTACATTTTCCAACTTGCTGATCACTGTGCAAAAAAATTGTGGAGATGGCTTTATCCAATCATAATGGATACAGTATGAGAAAACCACTAATTCAAAACTGGCACTTAGGCTGGCAAACAACTAAGTACACAAAAGAAACTGCCCTCAGGATCACAGAGTATAGCCATATATACAACCCTATGTTTAGGATCTCTTATCAAGCCAGATATCAGTTTTTCTTCCTATTTAACCTCGCAGTTAACTTATTAATTAAGTCTGTAAAAGCTAACTTAAGGACTGCTAGTGCATTTGTTACTCACGTCTTCCATATTTTTCAGACAGGAACAATAATCATTTTCTGCATTCAAGTAAAAACTTGTCTAGTCTGCATTGGATTTCCAGTAGCTTAGTTTTAGTATTTGCTCATCAATTAGCAGATTCCTCATATCCTTTGAGGGCTATAAATACATGCCCTTAAAGGAGACAGTCAGTCTGGAAAGCTAGCACAATACAACAGCAGTATGGGCAAAAGTAGGTTGTGATATGTTGGGGCTGTTAGCTCAAGCAGTATATACAGTGTAACTACATTCTCCTTCTTTATATCATGCTTCAGGCAGAAACCATTCTGCTTTACAATAAAGACATTTATTGGAAAATGTATTTATTTTATTTTATTTAAGTTTGTTACTGATGCAGCACACTGACTAAAATTACTTCAAAGCAACCTGTGCATTTTTCTCAAATTCATAAAGCTCAAAAGTTTCATAAATAACACAACTTCAGCACACAGATTTAACTCAACCATATTAAAATCCCCTGGTTAGAATATCCCATGAACTGACAACTAACGCGTTTTGTTTCATCTGTTCACGTTATTCACAGTTCAGAAGTTTCTTTGTCATGGGGTCTCATTCCCATCTACTTCTCAGTTCTTATTGTAGATTTCTATTCTTTCTGCTTCATCTTAATACTCATTGCAGGCTGTCTTTAATCGTCATCCCCAGCCATCTTCTATCTCTTCTTAATCCTCCTCTCAGTCAGTCTCTAACAGCCATCCATTAAGGACTCCTACCATCCTAAACCTTAATAGAATTATTGCAAGTTCCTTCACAAAGCTCATCTGCAGACTCCACCCTGACGGAATCAGTTTAACCATTTCAGCTACTCCTTTCATTGCCGCACTGTACTTTTCCCATAGACACACACACACACACACACACACACACACACACACACACACACACACACACACACACACACATGCACATATATGTAGGTGGGTCCCAGAAAAAAATCTAAACCTAAAAAAGTCGGCATGAAAAAAGTCAACCTAAAATACTTAAAAAATAAAATCGACAACATGATTTATTTCCTTTGAGACAAATCTTAGAGCATGAAAATAAAAAAGGATTTTTATTTCATATGGAATGTTTGAGAATTTGAAATTGTGTTTGTGTGAGATTAGTGTAATGCTGGAGTTGGAGAATATTCCTTTTCCCTGACATAGTGAAAGCTCACATTTATTATATTTAATTGGGGTGTGTTGGGATCTCAGCTCCCCAAGGGGGAGTACAGAAGGTGCATGCCACATGAAAAAATGTTTTTTTTTTTGAATGGTTGGAGATTTTGTGTAATGGATGGATACATATAGTTGTCAATATTGTTTTTTGACTATTTTAGTTCAACTTTTTTCATGTTGACTTTTTGTTTAGATCTTTTTAAATATATTTGTGTGCATACCTTCCTTTTTGTTCAGTCTGTGGAAGCTGGTGCAGTGGCTGTGAATGTCTCCCACAGTAAGCACTGTCTTTGTGTGGATGTCTCCCGCACTAAGCACTGTCTTTGTGTGGGTGTCTCCCACAGTAAGCACTGTCTTTGTGTGGGTGTCTCCCACACTAAGCACTGTCTTTGTGTGGGTGTCTCCCACAGTAAGCACTGTCTTTGTGTGGGTGTCTCCCACACTAAGCACTGTCTTTGTGTGGGTGTCTCCCACAGTAAGCACTGTCTTTGTGTGGGTGTCTCCCAGAGTAAGCACTGTCTTTGTGTGGGTGTCTCCCACAGTAAGCACTGTCTTTGTGTGGGTGTCTCCCACAGTAAGCACTGTCTTTGTGTGGGTGTCTCCCACAGAAAGCACTGTGTCTGTGTGGGTGTCTCCCACAGTAAGCACTGTCTTTGTGTGGGTGTCTCCCACAGAAAGCACTGTCTCTGTGTGGATGTCACCCACAGTAACCACTGTCTCTGTGTGGGTGTCTCCCACAGAAAGCACTGTCTCTGTGTGGGCATCTCCTGCACTAAGCACTGTCTCTGTGTGGGTGTCTCCCACACTAAGCACTGTCTTTGTGTGGGTGTCACCCACAGTAAGCACTGTCTTTGTGTGGGTGTCTCCCACACTAAGCACTGTCTTTGTGTGGGTGTCTCCCACAGTAAGCACTGTCTTTGTGTGGGTGTCTCCCACACTAAGCACTGTCTTTGTGTGGGTGTCTCCCACAGAAAGCACTGTCTCTGTGTGGGTGTCTCCCACAGTAAGCACTGTCTTTGTGTGGGTGTCTCCCACAGAAAGCACTGTCTCTGTGTGGGTGTCTCCCACAGTAAGCACTGTCTTTGTGTGGGTGTCTCCCACAGAAAGCACTGCCTCTGTGTGGGTGTCTCCCACAGTAAGCACTGTCTTTGTGTGGGTGTCTCCCACAGTAAGCACTGTCTTTGTTTCACTGCTGCTCTTCCAGGTGACCATTAAAAGTACATACTGCTTGCCCAGTCAGCCTGATCATTCACTGGAGGTGACAGTTCTACAGTCCATTTGTTCATCTTTAGGGAAAATGTCAAGCAGGAGAAGTGCCATCATCTGTTTTGGGGAAGGAGGGGATCTTTTAAGGCTGTAGCTATTTAATTTCATTTCTTAATTTTACTGTGTAAGTGAAGTGTTCCACAGACCCTTTTCAGCTATAACATGGGACACAGCGAAGGGTAATTGTAATGTTTAAGAGCAATTTAGAATAGTCAGTTGAGCTGCATGTTTTTTGGAATATGTAAGGAACTGAGGTGCCAGAGAAAAGACATGCAGATATGTGGAGAATATGCTATGTCTAAAATGACAGTAAAAGGAGGTTTGTTCCCACAGCACATGCCCAGTACATGTCAAGGGGTTTTGTGAAATAGACATAAGCAAAAGACCTGTTTCTTTCCTTCTTGAGACAAGGCTCATCAGTGGCTTTACTTCCTTGAAGACAAATCACCAGTAGTGGTATCTCACTCTACCAGAGGCTCTACATGAAGGATACGTATAAGATATGCACTCTCAGACTTTGCTGTGATTTTTAATAATTCTTATTTGTGCAATTGATTTTTAAATTAAGATATAAAACTGACATAACACAAAATTTAAATAGTGCAACAAAATGGTGCGGTGGTTAGTACTGTTGACTTACAGCACTTGCTTCTCCAGTTTGGATTGCAACAGCAGAACAGGGGTGACTTCTCTACTGCGTTTGCATGTTACCCAGATTTCCACATTGTTTTTTGTAAAGTATTTCCATTTTCCATCACATTCCAAACACCTGCCTTAAGTCAATTAGTGATCTTCTAATTCCCTGTAGATGAATATGTTGTGTAGGACTTTGTGTGCACGTGTGTGTATGTGTGTGCATGTGTTTGTACTCTCATGTGTAAATGTGCATGGATGTGAGTGCATGTGTCTGGGTCTTTGTGTTTTTTTATGTGTCTGCATGTGTGTTTGTGTGTCTGCGTGCATGTGTGTATGTGCATGTATGTGCTTGCACACATGTGTGGGCTTGTGTCTGTGTTACTGTATTGATCTCCTTCAGAAGATTAAAAGCTCAAAAGACTGAAAAATCAAAATATCTAAAACTTAAAATATCAAAAATGGAATGTGCCCTTAATTCAGTGTTGTGCAGTCTTGGAGTTGGTATATATAATCAGCAGGGGTGTAGGTGGGTGCAGCCCCTCATATGAGGGGTACAGAGGACTTGCCCCCTGCATTAAAAATATTTTCAATATTTTGAGCTTTAGATATTTTGTTTTTCAGTCTTTTGAACTTTCGATATTCTGACATAGACCCATTTGTTTATGGATCTGCAGGTACGTGTGTGAGTGTGTGTGTGTATGTGTGTGTGTGTGTGTGTGTGTGTGTGTGTGTGTGTGTGTGTGTGTGTGTGTGTGTGTGTGTGTGTGTGTGTGTGCACGCGCGCGCATGTGTCTCTGTATGTTTGGGTGGATGGAGCTCCCTAAAATTTGTGCAACAGTAGCACCTGGCTCTGTATGTGAGTGATGTTCTTCGTGTTTCACTGTTGCAGTCATCACCTGTGGGTTATCCCTGGTGTGGTAGCCCTTGGCCAGCCCGAATACCAGAATCAATCAATGTTTTTCTGCATTGGCTGCTGTCACCTGTAGTCTGACATTAGGTCATCAGTGCTATAAAGCAAGGCAGCCGATGCCATTACATCAGTCTTTCTTGCTGTGGAGCCTGTAGCAGAAGCAGTTCACATGAGTGCCAGTCGGTCACTACCAGAGTTTGAATTTCAGCTGAAAACGCCTAAAGCTAAATACCCCATTGGGGATCCTTTTTTTCTTGCACTAACCGATGTCCGAAAAAGTTAACAATTGTCTCGGCTGTGGAAAGCAGATCTCACACAGAGACTTCCATTCATCGCAGATATACCCCAGGGATTACCTCAGTGTCACTGCTCGACAGAGGCACAGCAAAATAATGGGTATAGTTCCCCATACTAAAGGGGTGGCGTAAGCCACAAAACTATGGGCTAGGCTTGTAAATGCCCTCGGGCAGATAGCCTAGTATGAACCTATGAACCTATGAACCTACTGTGTCACTTGTTTAGGCCCAAACCACGAAGTCCACCATTGTTGGTTCTATGCCCTCTTTAACACGAGAACCATTTGCCGTAGAGCTCTTATTGTAGACAGTTACTTTCATCTTCTGTCTTCACATTCTGAAATGGCATCTATCAGCCAACAATCCATGGACATTCCAAAAAAATGCAGAGATAAAAATAAGACAGACCACACAAGGCTAAGCCTTCCAATGACTCTACCACTAAGCAGGTCGTCAGTTCTCCGGAATTCAGTGCGGCACTTTCACAGCTCCTGATGCCCGATTCTATATCTACGCAGGCCTCTACTGGGACCCTTTTGCAGTCTGGTATGCCACTGAAATCTTTTTTGTCTTCCGATCCTTTGGCTGTCTCTGCCTCAGTTGGGTCTGGAGCCACGACACAGGCACTGGCTTCCGAGGAGGCCTCTTGCACTACCAAATCTAGACAAAAAAACAATGTCTTCTCATCCGACTACCGTTTATCTCAGACCAACGGATACTCTTAGGCCTAGAAGCTGGGCCACTCTTAGAAAATCTGCCTCTAGCCACCATTTTGCTCCTGCTCCACCACCCCAAGCACAAATGCTTAAAATGGTGGAGGATCTCATTTCCCTTACCGGGGTAGTCAGGCCACAACTTCTAAGAGGAAAAGATACCCTTCCCCAGAAATTATGACAGAACAGGATTCTGAGGAATCTGAATATTCAGATTTTGAAGAGGAACAACAACCCCTGACTGCTTATGAGGATTCAGATGCAGAGGAATCCATTCCTTTTGCCTCCCCACCAGAAAATCTTTCCTTTGGGGAAACCGCTCACACCCTCAGGAAATATTTCCAATGGGAATCTCAGGATTTCCCTCAGTCTAAGAAAAGACTTGGAGAGTTTTTGGACCTGACCCAGCACAGGCCCCTGGCCATCCCTCCTATTTTAGAAGTGGTGGATGATGTTTTTCATGAATGCAGCTTAGCTCCTGATGTCTTCCTACCTGCTTCCAGTAATCCTGACAGGTATTACAGAGTACCGGATTCTCACAAATACCTGTACAGAAACCCTGCTGCAGACCCAGAGGTCATTACACAGGGACCTAAGGGAGCTAAGACTATTTCTGCCAAGAATGCTGTTCTTTCTGACAAGGATTCCAGAGCTCTGGACAGATGGGGTAAAAAAGTGTACACCTCTGCAACCTTAGCTATCAGAGCACTCAACTGTCAGTTCCATATGTTAAAATATCAACAACACACTTTGGAACTATTAAAACAAAAAATTTCAACCTTTCCTGAGTGTGCCAATTTGAAAGCGTTAGCAGATTTACTGCACTCTACTTGTCAAGTGGCCAAACACTCCATACACTGTGGATATGATGCCCTAGAAGCCAAATGCAGGGCAGCAGTGTCAGGATCTGTCATTAGGAGACATGCATGTTTGAAGGAACAACCTCTCCTTGATCATGTCAAGTCTAAACTAATTGATGCACCCCTGGATAAGGATCGAATGTTTGCAGTAAAGGCAGAAGAGGTACTTAAAAAGATGGAAGACAAAGCAAAATTTATGCAAACAGTAAAGGATTTCTTTCAGGTTCAACCTCCCAGGTACAGCAGGAACTTTCCCTCTAAGCACTGGTCCTTCCCTGCACCTAGCAGACAGGGCCAAGGTAAGCTCTGCAGGGACAGACTACCCAGGCCCCTATTTCAGGGGCAACAGAGAACCAAACAGTGGACAACTTCTGCCCCACAGGCAGGGAGTTCTAAGCCACCCTTATATGGCAAAAACTCTCAATGACTCCATCTCCCCCCTCTGCTTGCCTTTCAGTCACCAAAAGCTAGGAGGAAGGCTCTCCCTCTGCAAAGAAAATTGTTTTTCTGTAGCAAAGGACCAATGGGTCTTAAAGATCATTTTTCAGGGATACAAATTCTCCTTCAATGACCTCCCAGTTCCAAGAGGGTATCCAGACTTACCTCCAATTCAGTGGGCAGAGGCATTGAAACAGGTACAGACTCTCATATGCCAAGGGGCAGTAGAACCTGTCCGCTCAGATCAAACAGGCAAAGGCTTTTATTCCAGACTATTCCTTGTTCCCAGAAAAGAGGGTACTTGGTGCCTCATCCTGGATTTGTCCATGCTGAACACCTCCCTGGTGGTCCCCAAATTCAAAATGCTAACTTTGCAGCAGCTGCTGCCTATGCTGCCAAAAGATGCCTGGCTACTGACCGTAGACCTAAAAGATGCCTACCTCCACATCACCATAAGGGAATCCTGCAGGAAATTCCTGTGCTGCAGAGCAGGCTCACAACACTTTCAGTTCTCTGCACTACCCTTTGGCTTATCTACTGCACCAAGAGAATTCACCAAATGTGTAGCCCCGGCCATAGCATTTAGCAGACAGAGAAGTATACAGATTTATCCTTATCTGGACAACTGCCTCATTCAGGCAGACTGCAAAGAAAAGCTGCTCCAGGACCTTCTCTTTGTCAAAACCCTCCTAACTTCCTTAGGGTTCACCATCAATGAGAAGAAATCAAAGCAAACACCCTCCAGGAAGATCATTTTCTTGGGAGCACTGCTGGACACAGCATCCCAAATGGCCTTCCTATCCCCAGAAAAGCAGAGCTTCCTGCCTCTGTACTTTACCCAGCTAGCTTCCAGAAGTCACCTCACTGTGAGGAAGTTCCTGCAAGCCTTGGGGTACATGGCATCTTGCATCCTTCTAATTCCTCTGGCCAGTTTTCACATGAGGAAACTTCAGTGGTATCTAAAGAACCTTTGGTGTCAACATTCTCAGCCTCTAGAGACCTCTCTCCCCCAATCCCCTGTATAAGGGCTGAGTTTCTCTGGTAGACAGGTGCCTGTGCCAGGAACGAGGGTTTTCCCTTCATCCTCCACCCTATTGGCCAGACCATCACCACTGACACCTCAGATATTGCTTGGAGCACTCACCTAGCAGGCAGGTGCACCCAAGGTCTTTGGGATGCCCAGCACCTTCCCTTATACATCAATCAGAAGGAAATGATGGCAGTACAAAAGGCTCCGACATCCTTCAAACCCCATCTCAGGCCAGGGGTTTTCTTTATCAAAACAGACAACACCACAGTAATGTGGTACATCAACAAACAGGGAGGGACCCAATCTTACCCTCTGTGCAGGCTAGCCATGAACCTCTGGCTGACAACCCCTTCCATGGGTTTAAACCTAATTTCCCAATACCTACCAGGGCTCAACAACACCCTGGCAGACCACCTAAGCAGAAACTTACTAGACCCCCACAAATGGCAGCTCCACAGGAAAATCCTTTTGTAAGTCATTCATGAGTGGAGAACTCCGCAGGTGGATCTCTTTGCTTTGCACCTCAACCACCAGCTGGAAAAATTCTGTACCAGGGAGTATCCCCACCTAGCGTGGAAGGTGGATGCCTTGACCTTCCCCTTGAACTCCCTCTTTGTGTACACTTTCTCTCCTCTGCCTCTTAGTCCCAAGGTACTGATCAAGATAAGGGAGGAGAGACCAAAGGCCATCCTCATTGCTCCACACTGGCCCAGACAGCATTGGTACCCCTTACTGCACAGCTTAACATCACAGCCTCCCCAGCAGCATCCCTTATATCAGACCTCTTGACCCGGGGGGGGGGGGGTGCTGCACCCAGACTTGCAAACTCTCAAACTGTCAGCATGGCTAATACTTTAAAAGCATACAAGGAGTCCATGTTATGCAAACAGGTACTAGACATCATCACAGAGGCCAGAAGGCCCAGCACCAGAAAATCTTACGCAGGGAAGTGGAAAAGATTCTGCTCCTGGAGCCAGTCCAGAGGGGGCAGTTCCTCACAACCTTCCATCCCTCTTATCCTGGACTACCTAGCAGAGGTACACAATAGTGGCCTCTCCTTCTCTTCTATTAAAATCCATGCCTCAGCCATTTCAGCTCATTTCAATTCAGAACAGCCCCTCTTCTCACATCCTTTGATTAAACAATTCCTCAATGGGGCTTCTAATATCAGACCTCCCAGAAGGCCACCCACACCAGCCTGGGACCTGAATTATGTTTTAGAAAAACTAACTTTACCACCCTTCGAACCTGATGCTTCAACAGAATTGAGACACCTCTCCTCGAAGACTGCTTTCCTACTAGCTATCACTTCAGCCAGAAGGGTTTCAGAACTTCAGGCACTCATGGCCGTTGAGCCCTTCATCGTCTTCCATGCAGACAGGGTTTCCCTGAGGACTAACCTCTTCTTTATGCCCAAGGCAGTATCTGATGTGACCCTCAACCAAGCCATACATCTACCCACCTCCTTTCCTAACCATCAAAACAAGGGGGAAATAATTCTGCACTCACTAGATGCGCACAGACAACTCAGATACTACCTGCACCATACTAAACCCTTCAGGAAAACAGACAGTAGAGGGGAAGCTCATTTACAAGCAAACCATTTCCAAATGGATATCACACTGTATCCATTTCTGCTACAGACTACATGTGAAATCCCCCCCTAAATCTATTCATACCCATTCCACCAGGGCAGCCCCCATTTCCAAAGCATTCCTCAGAGGAGATCCCACCAGGAACATCTTGGAAGCTGCCACCTGGACCTCTGTCCATACCTTTACAAAGCATTACCATCTACCTCTTTTCTCTAAGGCTAGGGCAGGGTTTGGCTCTGCATTTCTGCAGGGCGTGCTGACCCAGGCCTAGGTCTCTTACTAATCCTGCCACTCCATTCCTCAGCTTGGGAATCCTCTCACAAGTGATGACTGCAACAGTGAAACACAAAGAACATAGTACAGTTGTGTACACTTACCATAAATGTAGATGTTCGAGTGTATTCACTGTTGCAGTCCTGGTTTCCCTCCCTCCTTCCCCCCTTATATCCTCTTTCCTTAGGGAGACATAAACTTCTTACAGTGGATTTTAGCCACCAGAACCACTTTACCATATTTCCTTGTGCTTCTGACTGGTTAGGGCAAGAAAAACTGATGTAATGACATCAGCTGCCTTGCTTTATAGCACTGATGATGACCTGATGTCACACTACAGGCGACAG
>NC_056750.1:25771031-25826031 GCF_019279795.1 Protopterus annectens
TTGTAATCAGCAATACATCTTTTTACAGCTCCCTGCCTCATGCTTCACTGAGAAACATGATTTGTATCTGTTATTAAATTATCTTTTCCCAGTAAATGGATGCTTTCCAAGAGGGCTGGAGCCCTGAGTAATAGACCAGTTTGCCACCACCAATGGTAGCCAGCCCTGTACTGCCAAAATACTAAAATGTTGCAATGAAGCAAAGTGATTTCAAATTAAAATAATATCAGGCAGTTACTCATATCAGTCAGTCTTCAGCTCACATTCATGTGTGGGATATCAAAATATCTTACACTTCAGTACCCCAAGTTCTGGAATAGTTAAATGTGTAGGTGTCTCCATTTTCAAGGCACCACATACGCACTCAGCTTTCTAGTAGGTTCTAGGAGTGCTCACACATGATCTGCATGTGAACTGTAACATTAATGAGACAGACTTCTGTGTAATGCACTAATGAAGTGTATGCTGGCTTTGCTTGCATTACTGTTACTTATAAACACACACACACATGCACACACACACACGCACACACACACACACACACACACACACACACACACACACACACACACACACACACACACACACACACTCACACACACACACACAGATATATGTATACATACATAGACAGGCTAGGTTTATAGGGTAGGTGACAACTTGCTAAATATAGTATAATGTGCTGAATATATAATAATATGCTTATTGAATATAGTATAGTAGTATGTTGAAAGTCGTAATACTGAATGCAAAATCCTGAAATGTCAAAATGTTGAAACTTTACAAATGTTGAACTCAGAATACCTACTAGTAACATAAATGCACTAAATACGTACACATATTGTTATGCACAGTCAACAAACAATATCACTTCCCCCATTAGTGAAACTCAGAAATGAGTGCTAACATGGGTCTTGCAAGGGAGGAGGGACATGTACAGTTCTTTGCATATGCAGGAGAGTAGTTATTGTGATTTCAGCCTTTTGACATTTCAGCATTGTACATTCAATATTATAATTTTCAGTATATTGCTTTTCAGACTATATACATGGAGCTATATCTATTTACATATATATATATATATATATATATATATATATATATATATATATATATATGCACACATACGCACAAACATACATACACGCACACACACACACACACGCACGCAGGTCTACTTTACATACCCAAAATACCAGATAACGGAAGACAAAATAACTGAGATGAAAAAGCCAAATCTTTACATATACAAACATCCACATTGCCAAAATGTTTCCCAGGGTAAGTAACCACTAGTCCAACAAGGAGAGATTTACCCTTTTCCCCACTGTAGTGCAATATCTTGGAGTTGGTATATTTAATAAGGAGGGTGTGGGAGACACAGTCTTCCACACTGACGGTGTGGGGGCATAGCCCCCCACATGAGCTGGTTGTAGATGGTGCAGTGTGTTCTATGTACGTTTTAGGCCCAGTGGTTGCTCACCTTGGGAAACATTTTGGCAATGTGGATGTTGGCTTTTTCGCATCGGTTGTTTCATCTTCGGTTATCTGGCATTTTTGGTATGTAAAGTAGACCTATATATATATATATGTATATATATATATATATATATATATATATATATATATATATATATATGAAAGCATAACCTTCCATAAAAATACCACAATATAAAATGAGTTTACAAATGGTCAAACCTACAATCATTGAAATTATATAAAAAAAATTGTAGTGGGGAAAGCCCCTGCACCTTCCATACCTCCTACTAATTGACATCAACAGTCCATGCTGGAAAGACAGATACATCTCTCAGAGACTGCCACTTCTCTGGAATAAGCTTCCCGTTCACATGCAACAGAGCCCCTCCTCAACCATCTTCAAAAGTAACCTAGATCAACAGATGGCCCCCCCACATATTCACTCCTGGGGTGGTGCCCATGTCCCTCATGGACAGAGGCAGTTGGTATTAACTACCACAGACCCTCACTTCTGTGAATTTCAGTCAGCTAACCACTGACAACTGTGGCAACTCAGGACAAATATGGCTAGGCCTGTAAGAGCTTCAGGACTGTTTGTTTAGTAACGTCCTATGAACCTATATATCAACTCTAAAAGTGCACTACCTTGAGGAAAAGGCATATTCCCAGGTCCTCACAGTACAACAGCATATTTTGATCAGCTGATTTTTGATCAGCTATACTGACTCTTTCACACGTAAGTCGGTAAATGGTTCCCGCCCATGTCTCTCTCTCCCTCTCTCTCTCTCTCTCTCTATATATATATATATATATATATATATATATATATATATATATATATATATATATATATATATAATGTTGTCTCATGAAATATTGAATGACCAAAGATCCTTTTAGAGCAAATCTAAAATGACTGAAAACTGCACAAACTGAAAGTAACATTTTTGCAGGGGACAAGCACCCTTGCAGCCCCCCACACCCCCTGCTAATTATATAAACCAACTCTGAGATCATACAACAGTCAGGTAAGGCCAAATTCACTTCCTCCGCTGCAGCACAGTCATATCCAAAAAACTCCATACAGAAGAACATTCCCTCATATGTGTGTTCACTATATAAAGAGCATGATTGTGTGTGAGAATTAGAATCAGAGAAAGGAATCATACTTTTCTTCAAGACCTTTAGCTGCAGTAAAAAAATGTGCTTGTTTTTAACTTAACACCTGCCAGCACTCAGTCAGTGACGTGCTACTCTCTGGCTGCTGGCAAAGAAAATGTAAGAATGAGAAAATGCATTTAAACTCAGCAATTAAAGCTGCTTTTGTTTTATTTGTTGAACTATTTGTTCAGTCAAAATCATTTTCTCAGCTTTAAACTGCTTAATTGTGGTACTAAATACCATGAATTCAATACAATAATGGTCGTACACTGAAAAACCTGTATCTGAATAAGGTCTGCACCTGACTGGGCAAGGTAGCCCACACAGCTAGTGTTGCAGGTATGACTAACGGACGTACACTGAAAAACCTGTATCTGAATAAGGTCCGCACCTGACTGGGCAAGGTAGCCCACACAGCTAGTGTTGCAGGAGTAACTAATGGATGTACACTGAAAAACCTGTATCTGAATAAGATCTGCACCTGACTGGGCAAGGTAGCACACACAGCTAGTGTTGCAGGTATAACTAACGGACGTAGACTGAAAAACCTGTATCTGAATAAGGTCCGCACCTGACTGGGCAAGGTAGCCCACACAGCTAGTGTTGCAGGTATAACTAACGGACGTAGACTGAAAAACCTGTATCTGAATAAGGTCCGCACCTGACTGGGCAAGGTAGCCCACACAGCTAGTGTTGCAGGTGTAACTAATGGATGTACACTGAAAAACCTATACCTGAATAAGGTCCGCACCTGACTGGGCAAGGTAGCCCACACAGCTAGTGTTGCAGGTATAACTAACGGACGTACACTGAAAAACCTGTATCTGAACAAGGTCCGCATCTGACTGGGCAAGGAAGACCACACAGCTAGTGTTGCAGGTGTAACTAATGGACGTAAACTGAAAAACCTGTATCTGAATAAGGTCTGCACCTGACTGGGCAAGGTAGCCCACACAACTAGTGTTGCAGCTTTAACTAACGGACGTACACTGAAAATCTGTAGCTGAATAAGGTCCGCACCTGACTGGGCAAGGTACACCACACAACTAATGTTGCAGGTATAACTAATGGACGTACAATGAAAAATGTGTATCTTTATAAGGTCTGCACCTGACTGGCAAGGTAGCCCACACAGCTAGTGTTGCAGGTTTTAACTAACAGATGTACACTGAAAAAACTGTATCTGAATAAGGTCCACTGGGCAAGGTAGCTCAGACAGCTAGTGTTGCAGGTATAACTAACAGATGTACACTGAAAAACCTGTATCTGAATAAGGTCCATACCTGGCTGGACAACGTAACCCACACAGCTAGTGTTGCAGGTATAACTAATGGACACACATTGAAAAACTGTATCTGAGTAGGGTCCACACCTGGCTGTGCAAGGTAGCCCACACAGCTAGTGTTGCACGTATAACTAACGGACGTACACTGAAAAACCTGTATCTTTATAAGGGCCGCACCTGACTTGGCAAGGTAGCCCACACAGGTAGTGTTACAGGTTTAACTAACAGACGTACACTGAAAAACCTGTATCTGAATAAGGTCTGTACCTGACTGGGCAAGGTAGCCCATGCAACTAGTGTTGCAGGTTTAACTAACGGATGCACACTGAAAAACCTGTATCTGAATAAGGTCCACACCTGACTGGGGCAAGGTAACCCACACAGCTTGTGTTGCAGGTGTAACTAACAGATGTACACTGAAAAACCTGTATCTGAATAAGGTCCATACCTGGCTGGACAACGTAACCCACACAGCTAGTGTTGCAGGTATAACTAATGGACACACATTGAAAAACTGTATCTGAGTAGGGTCCACACCTGGCTGTGCAAGGTAGCCCACACAGCTAGTGTTGCAAGTATAACTAACGGACGTACACTGAAAAACCTGTATCTTTATAAGGGCCGCACCTGACTTGGCAAGGTAGCCCACACAGGTAGTGTTACAGGTTTAACTAACAGACGTACACTGAAAAACCTGTATCTGAATAAGGTCTGTACCTGACTGGGCAAGGTAGCCCATGCAACTAGTGTTGCAGGTTTAACTAACGGATGCACACTGAAAAACCTGTATCTGAATAAGGTCCACACCTGACTGGGGCAAGGTAACCCACACAGCTTGTGTTGCAGGTGTAACTAACGGATGTACACTGAAAAAACTGTATCTGAATAAGGTCTCCACCTGACTGGGCAAGGTAGCCAACACAAGTAGTGTTGCAGGTATAACTAAAGGATGTACACTGAAAAACCTGTATCTGAATAAGGTCCACACCTGACTGGGCAAGGTAACCCACACAGCTAGTGTTGCTTGTATAACTAGAGGACATACACTGAAAAATCTGTATCTGAATAAGGTCCACACCTGGCTGGGCAAGGTAGCCCACACAGCTAGTGTTGCAGGCATAACTAACGGACGTACACTGAAAAACCTGTATCTGAATAAGGTCCACACCTGACTGGGGCAAGTTAGCCCACACAGCTAGTGTTGCAGGTTTAACTAACGGATGTACACTGAAAAAAAACTGTATCTGAATAAGGTCCGGACCTGACTGGATAAGATAGCCCACACAGCTAGTGTTGCAGTTTTAACTAACGGATGTACACTGAAAAAACTGTATCTGAATAAGGTCCGCACCTGGCTAGGCAAGGTAGCCCACACAGCTAGTGTTGCAGGTATAACTAATGGATGTACACTGAAAAGCCTGTATCTGAATAAAGTCTGCACCTGACTGGGCAACGTAGCCCGCACAGCTAGTGTTGCAGGTATAATTAACGGATGTACACTGAAAAAAACTGTATCTGAATAAGGTCCGCACCTGACTGGGCAAGGTAGTCCACACAACTAGTGTTGCAGGTATAACTAAAATATCTAGAATAAAGGGAACCATAGTGCCCCCCTTTAACTATGTTGTTTAAATCTAGAACTCCATGCCCACTTCTACAAACTTATCCTCTTAAAGTCCTTACTAAAGCCATACTTCAGTAATAGCTGAACTCTCACTGCACCTGCCCCCCCCCCCCGATAAATCCTCTCTGTATGTAACAGCCCTAGTTCCATATGCAGTTTCTTTTCCTTGCACATTCACATAGGACTTTGCTTTTTAGATATAACTACTTTACCCTTAAGGTAATTATACCTCTAAGTTCCTCTCACTGTAGTATGCCACTTACTTAATGTCCCTCAGCCTCGACTTAGTACATCCTTCTCAAAATCAAACAATCAATCAGTCAGTAAATAAATACATAAATAAACAAACAAACAATATTGTAGTCACTTCCAGAAGGTGCTATACTCTGCTCGGACATGATATTCTCCACACGATGCTTCCAAAATGTAAACTGCTCTACTTCCACTTCCATTAGTATATTTCATGTTATATGCTGATTCATATCCCTTATAATTCATCTCATATTCTGCAATATTCCATTATGTTACATACCTTATGAGCAAGCATTATACAGCATTCCATTATCTGTATTACATTTTATATTATATATGTGGTCAGCTGTACTGTATATTTGAATATATGTTGCAATGGTATACTGAATACTGATTACTACTTTTTTTGAACTTTTCTCTCTAGACCTGTACTGGAAATTGGTTCCAACCCAATCGGACTTTACTAGTTAAGAAATGCAAATAAATAAATAAAGGAATAAAGAAGACAATTGGTGCTGCAAGTGTTAATGATTCAATTTATATTTTTGTCTGTTATTGCTCACCTGTTTTCTAAGTTCAGTAGTAGCCCCCAAAGAGGGCATTACAAGGAAGTAAAAGTGCTTCCAAGAGTGCAAGCCCACTGTCTGTAATGCCAGACCTTATCACATGTTTGCGGTTTGCATTATTTCCCAGTTATGTCCTCCTTGTCTGGTATTATTATTTGCATTGGTAATGGCCGTGTATCTAATAAATGCTCTTGTGTTGTTCATAGATTAGTTATAGGCTAACTGCCCTTGCGAGCCACTTTAAGCCTAGCCAATTATCCCTTGTGAGACTCAAACCCTGCACCTTGTGTTTATAAGGCAAACACCTTAACCATTAGGCCACCCTCCAGCTGAATACTGGATTTTTGTGTATGCTTTATAAGAGAAGCCTGCTATGGATACAGAAGTGGCTATTGACATTACAGGTTCAATGTAAACAAGAAAAAAAAAAAAAACACTGGATAAGCAAAAAATGGCAACAGTGAATTATTCTGGGATGTTTATATTATTAACAAAAAAAAAAAATCACCACTGCACATCAAATGTTTTTACACAATTTGTGGAGCACATTTTATCAGATTATATTATAGATGTACACTGATTTCCGATAAATTAGTTAACTATTAAAAATGATAATGTTTTAATGACATTTAGTATAAAACCATTGCCTCAAATTTCAGAAATGTTTGGTTTATTCAGTGTAAATCTGGGTGTTATAAAATAACCATCTCTAAATTAAAGTCATTTAATAAAGATGATGAAATTGCCACTTTAAAATGATGACTTAAATAGTATAACACAATCTGTAAATGAAACATATATACAACAATGTCACTATTTTTCTAGTGTGTTTGTGACTGTTAAGAAACCTCTAAATTGTTATTAATTTTGTCACATTAACTATCTGGCTAGAGAAGGGAAATGTTATTGCTGTTTTGTGAATTATTGTTTATTTCTGTTTCTTGAATTCTTGCTAAGATTTTTAATTAGGTAGAGTACGTAAAAGCTATTCAAAAGAATTTATAAATACTGGAATTTTGGACACATTATGAGCACTGTGAACTTTTTATCCCTGCTTGTATATTTGTTTGCTCTCAGTTAAAGGAATGTCAGGTGTATTGCTTGACTGTAGGGTTTTGCCGAATCCATATATATTCAGCTGATAAAATTAAATATGCCTTTCAACTTGACATTTTCTGCTTTTGTCTGCTGGCCACTTTTGAGAACAAATTGAATTAACACACAAGTCATTTCACATACTGTGTTATAAGTGTTTTCATAGGGTTTGCATCAGCAAATAATGAAGATGTTCCACTAATCAGTGATGCTAATTTAGTTTTCCCTTGCTGGAAAGATGAAGAACCTTCAAATCTGGCAAGGTTTTCTAATAGTAATCTAATGTAATAATTAAACTGTTACAGAAAGTATCCCAAGTGATATGTTTCTTTGTTGGCTTGGGCGAGAGTGAACTTTCTATATAAAAACTGTTTTGTACAGATTATGTTTTAGGTTCCTAATTTTGTTAATCTGTATAACAATATCCCAAAAAATGAAGTAGCAGTGAAGGCTCAGAGGTGCCTTTACCAGTAAAGAAGTTATGGTCTTTAGCTAGATATTTCCCTGTTGCATGTAGCAGATTTTTCATTGTTGTTGTTCTGTAGTCAGATTTTACCTGAAGTCCAGATGTGAGGGGTTCAGTGAACAAAAAAATGATCTCCTGTTTAATCTCAAGGAGGAGATTGTAGCAAAAATAACAACATAACTAACCTTTTGAATAGAAAATATATATATTCATTTTATTTTATTCTTACTATTTTTAACTAGGAACATGAAACAGATGCAGCATATGACTAGTAAGAAACAGTGATGATAAAAACAGTCATACAGCTGTATATCTAAGGCAATACACAAAACGTAAAGCATGCTGGACCTGAATATTCTGTAGAAGTGTGCACAGTGAAAACCAACAACACCCAACCAAAATTATAGGATGTTAGGAGACTAAACTAAATATATAGGCAATTGTTTGTTTATTTAATATTTACTTACTCACTAACAAGCAAACTATTGTTCAAAGCAATTTTCATGTAAGATACAAAATGATACGGTGACCAGCATATTGCAACAGAATTCTACACTGCGAGTGAAAGGATAGCAGTAACAGAAGAAACATTTGTACAATAGTATGAAACTAAGTAGCAAGAAAAACAAAATGAGAAAGAAAACACTTAATAAGTTAAAACAATGCACTTAATGGAGTCAAAACTAACAAGTGTAAACTATGCCGGACTCCAGTCCTGTTGTGTTACAGCCATATTAATAAATGACTTGTCAGTTCTGCGCTAATAGCTTTGCTTTCAAGTCTGATGTTATCCTTTTCTTAAATTATTTTCATCCCAGATGTCTCACAATCATAATCTCCTTGTGGTCTGTATAGCCTGTTCATTCCCTGCTGGGTGAAGGCTGTCTCCAGTCCATTAATTTCCATGGGGTGACAACTAATCAGGAGGCCATCATCCAAGCATTCATCAGGGTTTTCCTTTTAAGCCTTAATTACATCATTGCCCCATCGCGTACATGCCCATCATGTCCAAGTGGAAGCAAGTATTGGTCTTATGGTGTAACTGTCCATACCTCAACCAAATTCCAGCATCCCCTTGCAGACAGCCCATTCACATGACCCTTGTCTCCAGCAGTGGTCCAGCTGTAGAGATATGCCCATACAGGTATCCCAACTTATTCCCTCTCCTGGGATTAGCAAGCTGACCCAGTGTCACTCTGTCCAGTACCCAAGCCAGTAACCAAACTCCAGTCCTCTGCGTTAGGGTCAGGGCTTATCTTTGTATTACATGGAGGCAGGCTACTACGCCTACAGTTAACATTGCATTTGCTTGCTACATGCTGTTAGGCATTTACTCTGTCCTATATTTTACAAAGTGTTTACTAATTCCCATATATAATATACGTGATACTATTGCTTTACTAATTATCTGTGTCTCCAGTTACTCTGCTCTGTGTTTATGCTGTTGATAGTCTCTGATGATATATGCAGTTCATACTTTCCTATCTTTTTATTGTGTGCATATAACCTGGAGTTTTTCCAAACTGTCTAAAAAGGGATTTTAACCAAAAGAGCTGTTTGTTTAGCCAACAGAAATAAATAAAATTGAGGAGTCATCTGTCCTTCCTCAGCTTGTACTGCTTAGTATCATACAAACTATAACAAAGTTAATCAGCACATCATCAAATAGTGTAAATAATCCAAGATTGCATGATGTTGTTGAGAAACTCTTTACTAGCTAAGGGTTACTGATAGGTAAGTGGTAAAGCTGGTAGGAGAAAAGTGGATTGCAGAAAAGAAAAAACTGAATATCAATGCTGAAATTATATGTAGTTACAGACAGAAACATAAAAACCCTACTAGTGTCAGTCCTTGGAATTATTTATTATTTATTTATTTATTGCTTTTCATTTCCAGGATGGTCTGACTGGGTACAATAGCCCATTTTAAACAGAGGCCTGGAGAGAAAACACCACATTCACGATAATAATACAACTGAGATACAAGCAAAAAAAGTAGAATTATAATACCTCTCCCACTTAGTATAAATGGGAACACAGTACTCCCATAACGACCCCCTTTTTTATGGTGGAAGTATTCCCCATCAAATAAATGTAGTTTTCTTTCAAAACAATCTCCACCAAAAGAGAAAAGTCCAATCTACTTAATTCTCTAAATTCTGCAAGAATCTTATTAAACAGTGAAAGTCCAGTGTGGTGAAGAATTATAGAAAACAAATTAACAAAATCCATAGTAACAAACAAATATCCACCGACACAGGCAATACCCCTCAGATGGTTCACAAAATCAAGAGTGTTTAAGTATGTAGCTCAACATTTTTCCCTTTACTTTTTGAGACCCTCCATTTTAGATCCACCTGCCAAAAGTATAAGACAGACGGGAGAGTCTGAAACAGTAGAATGAATCTTAGGGATACCAAAAATGGAAGGGATTACATGGTTATCAAATTTCAAAATAATTATACAATGAACCAAAAATGTTGCCGTTCAATAAACGTTCCTGTAAAAACAAATCCACTTTATGGTAGGCTACACAAATCTCATTGCAGGAAACAATCTCATAAATCTCAGAGTCAGATAAAACATCCATCATCTTTCTAACATAGGTAACAGAGTCCACAAGGACTAAATCTGTACCTTTATCTGGTTTCATAAACCTGTATTGTTGCAGCAAAGCCTCTGTAGAAGGTCCCTTTCATTCTAAGCTAAATTGAAGAACTTTGAACAGAATTTCTGTGATAAAACATTACAAATATCATGTTTGCAAGTAATGTCAGATAACGTAACCATGGGGTGAAGAAGAGAATTGAAAGTACTTTTTGTGAATATGTTCATATTAAAATTCAGATCGTCTATCATAGAAGAACAAGCCAATATTCGAGCTTCTAGTAAAATGCTTTAGTGCAGTGAGGACTGTATCTATTTCCAAATTACCACTGGAAACAAAAGGGAAGCCTTTCAACAAAAAATAAAGGAAAGTGACATTTGTCTCCAACTTAACTGTATATAAACATTTTAAAATGATGAAAGGTGGCTATCGATCCACAACCACTCACCAAGATGTCTGTCACTAACAGTTCATATTGCATCCCTGATCACATCCTCTCTCTCTATACTGAAGGGTCCACTTGCAGCCTCCCCTCTCCTGGAGAGAGTTTTGTCAAAAATAAAAAAAACATCATCTCTGATAGACCCAGAATCCTGTGGAGAGTTATTTTTATTTATGATTTTCTCAGAAGTTCACAGAGGTACTGAGTCAGTGGTTTCTACACTTGTCCCAGGGTCTTTAATGTGCCCCTTTCTCTTAAAAGGAGCCCCTTTGGACTCCTTATAGGGGTGAACATTGTCACTGTTGTAATCTTTGTCATCCTGTATTAACTTTTTTTCTTTTTTTCCCAAACATTACCTGCCTTCTTGTCTAAAGTCTGGAAAATAATATTGTACTCACATTTAAAGGCCGGACACAGTAAGTCTTCTGTTATGGCTTTGAAAGAAATGGAAATTTCTACCCTTAACTTTGATAGTTGCCTTTCTTTGTCTCTGGTGAGGATTCAATGAATTCATCCCCAGTTTGTCAAATAATTCAATTAGTTCCCCATGAAAGGTGGAGTCTTTCTCCATCCTGATTGGAAATTTCCAGAGATGAAGGCCCTTCAGATCACGCTTCTCTTTAATGCTTTAATGGAAAATCAAATTGTCCATTTCCAGCATCTTAAATTTCCACAATTTTTATCCAACACCTGAAAACATTGGGAAAGTCTACCATTACATTAACCTTCCTTGGGTGTAGTGAAAGCCGTGTAAACTGTGAAATCCATCTAAGAGTTCAAGTGAGAGGAAAGTATAGACTAAAACAAGAACAGATTAAAAAAAATTTTAGTATTATTCTTCTTGACTTTCTACCTTTTGTTGACATTGGCTAACAGATGTCGACTCTGTAATATGTAGGAGTCTCGAAAATGTTTGACAATATCAGTAAGTGGAGAAAGTCTGGAAGATAAAATCACTCCACTTTCATAGTTGGGACCCCTGCAGGATGTTTTATATAGGGGAGACAGAGAAACTGTTTCTCAAAAGGGTTTACTAGCATTTGTATCCCATTTCTAAAATAATTAAAAGAGTGTGCTTGCTAGACTTGTTGCTGATTATGGCAACTATAAAAGGTTATAATTTAAAATTCTAGAAAAAGTAGACATTATGATATGACTGGAAGATTGGAAAACAAAGCTGGGAGATAGAGAAACTGTGTTGCAACTTAGAATAAATGCTACAAAAAATCCCGGCCTCAATGAACATATTAGTATTGTGACCACATTAAGGTTGAGACTGGGTAAGTTATAGTTACGGTATTTTTTTCTCCACTAGGTTTTTATGTTTGTATGTATGTATGCATTTATTCCTTTATTCACTTAACATCAAGGTTTTCCTCCTATGCTAATTCTTTTTAGTGTTGTTTTCAGGATTTGTATTTTTTAAATATTGCTTCATGTGATTTTTTTTTGAGGGATTGTATGTGACATAGGTAAAGGATGAATTAGTGAGATCTTGTCAAGTTCTAGTGCAGTCCTAGTACTTAGGGGAAAAAGTGCTAAACGTTGTATTGCCAATAGATTTTAAGGACTGCATTAATTTGTGTGCTGTATTTGGTGGATTCATTTTAAATGTTAAGCGTTTGATCCTGGGCATGTGGCTTTGGGCATTCTTGGTTTTAGACTAGTTGTATACTGCCAAATCACCCATGTACAATTTGTGAGAGATGCATCTACACTGAGTATCTGGAATCCTTGCTCTCTCATGCACAGAACAGTAACACAAAACAGGTTGTCAGCTCACATACTACACCTCCTACGCAAACCATTCACAGAACACATAAACCATCATATGTGGAGGTACTCAACAGAAACCTACCTAAACACCAGAGACCTTCCAAACACAATGTTTGGGACGGTGGCCTAATGGTTAAGGTGTTTGCCTTACAAACAAAAGGTGCAGGGTTTGAGTCTCACAAGGGATAATTTGCTAAGCTTACAATGGCTCACAAGGGCAGTTAACTTAGTACTAACCTATCAACCTAATATAGCACCTACAGCACTCAATACAGATAAAAATACAAGTATCAGTGTCACACCACATAACCCCAAAGGCAAAGCACATCTGAACCAAATATTTTAGTCATAGATGACTCCATTGTGAGACCCACAGATGTCCCACTCTTCAGGCTGGACAAGGAGAAGGCTATGATCAGCCGTCTATCGGGTGCCAGGACCCATCAGATCCCATATTCACTCAAGTCTCTCAACAACAAGTACCGTTATGACTCCGTCATAGTTCATGTTGGTGTGAATGACTTGAGACATACCCCACTGGACTGTATGAAGACAGACATAACTGAGTTCTATAAATATGTGCTTCAGGCAGGTATGTCCCTGGCCTTGAGCAGCATTCTACTCTCACCTAGAATGATATCACCATATAAACAAAAAGTGATTGACTTCTACAATTGGCTTAGTTTCTGGTGTCATTCTAAGGGGATCCAGTTCCTGTCAGCCTGGGATGACATGGTTGATAGACCACGCTTCGTTGCCAGAGATAGTCTTCACCTGTTACCTCTAGGCTTTCGGTTACTGGCTAAGGCACTTTCCTCCCCCATAGTGCCTTTTTTAGGCAAGGTCTCAAGAACAAAATTTCCGGCATGAAAACATCGTGCACAAATAAATTAAAGGTTACGCTGCTAAATACTAGGAATTTAAATCAGAAGCTGCACTCTCTGGAACACTCCTCTCTCTGGAGGATGTTGACGTCTGTGCAGTCACAGAAACTTGGTTCAGGGCCACAGAGAGTATCCTGGCCTTGCAAGGCTACAAGGCCTTCTACACTTTCAGATCACAAAATGAACATATGAGAACCAAAGGAGGAGGAGGAGTATATATCTTCATCAAAGATAAATACACCTCTAGACTGGTTAGACAGGAAAACTCCATGGAGTTACTCCAAGTTCAACTAACTGTGGGTAAGACTCCCCTTCAAGTTATCATTAGCTATTGGCCCCCTTCAATGAACTACGATACCCCCATTCCTTATTTGGACCTACTTGAGTCAATCAAATTACAAGCAAACACTCAAGTCATGTGCGATTCTAACTATCCCTCCATTGACTGAGAAACCTATATGAGTACCAACATGCTCGCACAAAGGTTCCTGGACTTTGTTAACAGTAATGCCCGGGAATAAATAGTATACAACCCCACAAGGGGCTCAAATATTCTCAACCTGGTCCTCACTAACATGGGTGACCATTGCACCACCACAAGTACAGGACCCTCACTGGTTAAACCTGATCACAAATCAGTCACATTTGAAGTAGCTATAATGCCTGAATCCCTCTTAGGTGAAGTCAGACTAAAACATTTCACCAAAGCTAATTATACCCTCCTAAGGGATGGAAAAATAATTTCTGAGCTCTTGTTCCCACAGATGGCATTGACAACTATACTAAGGCATACACAAATGCCCTGTACAATTACTTATACAAATGCATTGACACTGCTGTACCTGATAGGATCAAAACAAGATCCTCAAGAAAAAAACAAGCCTCCCTGGTGGATATCTGGCATTAATAAGTTATACAGCAAGAGGAAGACTTTGCTGTCGAAGAATAAAAGAAAGGTCCCAGCACTGGAAGAACATCCTCCTCTGCTTGAACAAACAATTAAGACAAATTGTAAAATCTACTAAAGGTAACTTTTTAAAAATTTAGCAACCATAGGTAAAGATAACCATAAGGCATTCTTCAGCTATATCCGTAACCTAAAAGGTAGGATCCAGATGTGTGCTGAACTAGTTATGGATGGCATCACACACACACTGATCCTGTGAAATAGCTAATTTATTAGCTGACAGGTTTGGCAAAAATTTCACACCCTGCCCCCTCCAAACATTACTCAAAGCATTCCCTCTACATCACCCCCACCTTGCATCTCCAAAGAGCAAATCATTAATGCTTTCTGCAAGGCCAAAAACACAGCCTCTATGATACTTGACGGCATCCCAAGTTGCATTTTAAATGGTCTAAAACAAGAGTTAGCAACTACATTAGGTACTCTCTTCAACCACAGCCTGAGTACTGGTTTTGTCCCTGCTGAATAGAAAACAGCAACCATCATCCCCCTTCATAAAGGAGGTACAGCAACAGACCCTGGGAACTGCAGACCCTTAAGCATAACCAGCCATATCTGTAAGGCAATAGAATGAATCATCATATACGTTATAAATAAGGATATAGGTGATCTCCAAACCCTTGATCCAACATAGTTTGGTTTTGTCAAAGGCAGGTAATGTCTGTTAAACCTGATGGACTTCTTTGAAAACATCACCAGAGCCATTGATGAGGGCAAATCTGTGCATACAGCCTACCTTGACTCAGCCAAGGCCTTCGACACAATTCCACTTTCAGGCATCATTAATAAACTCTCACAATTGAATATCAACCCTTATGTTGTCAGGTGGGCTGCTAACTGGTTCACAGACAGATCACACTCAGTCAAAGTTTGGGATTTTCCTAAACCAGCAGACCTGTCACCAGTGGGGGTATACAGGGCTGCTGGGCCCCTTATTGTTTGGAATATACTTCTCAGAAATTCAGGCCAAAACAGAGGGACTGTGGCTGACAAAGTTTGCTGACAACTGCAAATTAGGTGCAATAACTGAACTTCCATACAATATACGACAAGAGGGACTTACACAAACCAATGATCGGTGCAAAAGCCATGAACTCAAACTCACTGCTAAAAAATGCATTATCAACCCGTTTGGTAAAAACTATATCCCTGCAGACTATCATATGAATGCATGTTGACTGTAGCCTAAACTTTGACCATCATGTGTCTACTGTGGTAAGGAAAGCATTCTATGTTGCGCACCTCATTAGCAAAGGCATTGCCTCAAGAGAGAAAGAGGTCATAAGTTCCCAGTACTCAACCTTCATCAGGCCAGTAATTAAGTACAATGCTCCCTTTGGTATATGCCTTACCAGGCACTTGCAGCAATTTGAGAGACCTCAAAGATTTCTAACCAAGAAAATTCAGGGTCTCCAGCAGATGTCATACACTGAGGTCACTGTCACTGTACTCAGTAGCATACAGACTACTTTAGAGGAGACTTGTTTCTTTCTTACAGAGAAATCTCAGAACCAAAACTTATGGAAATGCTGCACATCCGCAAGTCAAATGGGACAAGGGTTACCCACTCCAGGGACCTTAACCTGGCCTGTGACATAAATAGGACCTGCTAGAAAGGTTGCCACTCCTCTGGAATAGGCTACCAATTCACATCAACCAGAGCCCTCATGACCCTGTTTAAGCATAGCCAAGATGACTAGATGGGAAACTGTAAATTCCTGACAAGGTTTTCACCTATGACCCTCCTAGATATGGGCAGTCATTGCTAACTAAGATCTCAAGTTTTGGCAAGACCCTTTATTTTGGGTTTCTCTATTATTATATTGGGTGCACACAGCTAGGCTTATAAAGGCCTTTGGGTCAATAACTTAGTAACCACCTGTAAACCTATGAACCTATATAAATACAAAATATCAACAAAAAGTGAACACATCAGTTACAGTGTTGTTGTAACATTAGTTATTGTACTGACCTGCAGTAGTCCATGACTACTGATTGTTCTTCTTTGTCTTTGGTGCATTGGTGGCCAGGTTCTGCTCATTTTGTTTGCCCTCTTTATGCTTGGACTCACGCCACTCCCCTACCCTACCCCCAATTCTCACCCATCCCCAGTGCATCTAAACCTATCTCACACTAACCACTCCCCCACTTACTTTCAACCAATCACAAACATCACAGCTCCCTCTACACCCACACCTCACATACCAGTTATCTATTCCCACCTTCAAACCCTAATTATCCACTTAATTCGCTATGACTGTCTGCACCACACTTATTTCTCTCACATCAACGCAAAGCTTATCCCCGTTCTTTTCTCTCTTTTACCTCTTACTATATTACCATAGCCTTCACCTCACACCCACCTACTACCAAACCCACAACTTCTTACTTTGTATACTTCTTTTACTTACTACAACTTTCTATAACTTCTGTGACCTGCTTCTCACACACTAACCTTTCCACAAGCCCTTCATTTAAAAACACATCATATTAACTTTCCCATTTTAAAGCACCTCCCACTTCTCCTATACAATGTCACCCTCTCTCACTTCCAAACACCCACAAATATTATTCCCACACTCTATCATCTCCACTCTTCTTATGCTCACCTATCACCAAACCTTCTATCAAACTCAGCTTCATAACACTGTCTCCTCCCCTACCAATACATATCTAAACCCCCACCACCCAGTACTCTCCAACTTTAAGATTGCATCTAATCTAATCAATGCAACTTACATAGGATTCTTTCCAAATAAATATGTTCAACTTTTTCCAGGATCACAGGCATCACTCAAATATACTAAACTCTCAGCTTCTTTTACACTTCTCCATTCAATTAAAGCTTTCTGGTGATTTACACCCAGTCCTGGTCCTAAATGTGAACAACTACAATGCAGAAACTCTACTACCCAGCTCAAGTAAACTACCTTCCCCTAATGGCTCTAACCCTCTGCTGCTTAACAAGAATGTCTGAGCATAGTCAATAAAGTGCACAAACTCCATGCCAGCATAGCAGTGTACTCACCAGATATTGTAGTTCTAACGGAAACCTGGTTAAAACTTGAAATTAACAACAATGAAGATTCTTCCTGTAGGTTACAATATACATACATATATATATATATATATATATATATATATATAACAGAAAAAACAAGAGTGGCATTGTTATAGCTGTACTATATAAACAAAACTTAAAAGTAGAACTAACAGAACAAAGCTTGCCTGAATTCAATAACATTGAAGTATATTTTACCAAACTTAAAATAAACCAGAACAAATATCTAACCATTATAGGTACCTAAATTCTTCCAGGCAATAATTCCATCATAATGGAAGACTTAGTACACTGGATATCCTTAACAGTCCCAGAAGAAACCATCATAATGGGTGACTTTAATACTGACTGGTTCTCCTATAACTCTGATAACACCACTAACTTCATTAACCTACAGTATATGGCTTCACCCAGGTTATACAATCCAAAACCAGAATAGACACAGCAACAAAAAGACAATCTATTTTAGACTGGATTCTAACTAACAAATGTTCTCTAGCCTATCAAGCAGTCTGTCTACCTGATAGCATTAGCAATTAGCTCCCAACATACTTAATTAGACACCATCTTCATACCCACAGAAATACTACATACCCACAAATTCACAACAATAAAAACTTGAATGCTCAAACCTTTATCTCTATCTTAAAAAACTGTGACTAGGCCCCACTCAAAACACTTCCCCTTGATACCACTGTAGATTATTTCAATACCACCTTCCTTGACATACTAAACATACTAGCCCCATGTTGAACTATTAGAGTAAAATCTAACTTTGCTCCTGGCTAACAAAAGCTACAAAAAAATTACTCAAACTAAGAGATAAAACCTGGACACTGTGGCACACAAACAAAAATCAGGTTAACCTAGAACACTGCAGACAACTTTGGAATAAAGTCAAAATGCAGATCAAACTAGATAAAAAAATATTGTACTACAATACAGCAAAAGCACTGTAACAATCCCTAAAAAATTTGGTCCGCCATAAACAAACTCCTTCAACCAGGCTAATCCTCTACTCCTACCCCATCAACCACTAACAATAATGACAACATAGATGCACAATTTAACTCTTTCTTTACAAATTATATATGCTCTTTTACTAAGACCCACTCCAATACATCTCCAACTATCCCATCTATACCCAATGCTGCCAATGACTCCTTTGATTTCAAACCTGTACAAATATATACTATAAAAAAATACTCTCTAAACTCAAACCCACTACCCTTGCAACTGATAACCTGCCCTCAGAATTCCTAAAGCTAGCAACAGATGCCATTTCCTATCCTGTTACTATACTAATTAAACTGCTCTATAGCATTCCTATAATCTGGAAATAATTCCACTACAAAAAAGTGGGACCCCTGTTGAGTTCTCCAACTAGAGATCAATAATAATCTTATCTTCCCTATCCAAAGTCTTGGAAAAATGTATCCATATGCAGCGTTTAAACTACCTTTTATCTAATAATCTCCTAACACTCAACATGGTTTCCACCCGAATCATATTACCAAAAATGCTCTTATAACTTTTACTAATACCATCGACCAACATAGAAATAATGGTAAACTTGTGTCCTCTATCTTCTTAGACCTATCAAAAGCTTTTGATATGGTCTGTCATCAGAAACTCCTCAATGAACTCTCTACTCTTAAACTCAGTCTCTCTTCACTTGCATTTCCACAGTTACTTAAGTGACAACAAGCTGTCAAATGGCAACAAGAGCTCTCCTCCCTCCTCCTTCCTACCTGTCCCCATGGGAATTCCCCGAGGCTCAACTCTAAGTCCAGTACGTCTCAATATATTTACCAACCGTCTCCATACAGCTATGACTCTAGCCTCCATTGTTCAGTATGCTGATGACTCTACTGTCATCGGTGTTGTACCTACCCTAAAACAACTCGAAGAGAGGCTGCAACAGTCCTTTTCAGGTGTTGAGGCCTGGTTATCAAACTCACAATTGATTCTGAATCCATCCAAAACTAAACTCGTGCTCTTTCACCCCAGTAAATCACAAGATCCCACAACCCCATTCTATCCATATTCTTCTAACAATACCATAATAACGACTGTGGACCAAACCAAATTGTTAGGTGTTCTAATAGACAATAATTTGCAATTCGACAAACACTTATCTCAGGCTATCAAAAGGGCACACATAAAACTAGGTGCTCTGTATAGAAACAAGCCTTTCCTCACTAATACCACAAGACAGGCAATTGCAAGAACTCACCTTCTCTCCACTCTGCTATATGCCTCCCCTGTCTTCACAAACTGGAAGAAACTGATTTAGTCAAGTTAGAAATCTGTTACAATAAAATTGCCAAATTTGCTACTAACTCCCCACATAGGTCTCACCACTGCTCTACCTTACAACAACTAATCTGGCTAGAGTTACCGCATTAACTAACCTACACTCAACTTGTTATTGCCCATAGACTGGTGCACCAACCAGAATAATCTACAAAAATTGCTTCAACCGTACACCAACACTTGAGTCTTCCACTCCTCAAACAAAACTCTTGTACAGGTGTCGAAGTCCAACAATTCCACCAGGGAGTCTCTCTACTCAAAACTATGTCTCTAAAATGTGGAATACTATTCCACAGCCTGTCATATCTACCACTGACTCAACACACTTCAAAAATCGACTTAGGACCTTCTTCGATAACAGATGGCTTTGACCATGTGCCAGTCCTGGTTAACTCTTGTTCCCATGCTCAGTAGCCAAGCAGTCTTTTTGCTACCATTTTATGTCCACCATGTGTAATCAAACTTACTGTCCTATACCTTCCCCATACCTATACCCCCACCCATTGCATATAATGCACCTATTCATTTCTATCCCCCTCTCGTACACTTTAACTCTGTTCTTCCTGTCAATTATCACCATACCTTTACCTTAATTTCTCTCCCTTTCCCTAGAATTTTTTTCTTCTACCAAAGTATACGAACTGTGTCCTTTCCTCTCCCTTATTCCCATGTATTAACCTAATTCTCTGTCATACACCAATCAATGCATTTCAATGGAAGTGTCGTCTTGTGTGTACGAAATGTTTGTCACTTTCTGTGTAATTTTGTTAATTGTCTCTGGAGCTTTTCTTCCCAGGCCTCAGGTGAAAATGAGCTCTATCCCAGTCAGATTTTCCCAGTAAACAAATGTTAAATAAATAAATACATAAATAAATGGGTCTACTTCTATATCCCAAAAAGACATAATACTGAAGACCGGAAGATCGAGGTGAGAAAGATGAAATTCAAAATCATAAATCACTTAAGTATTCCCAGGGCAAGTAAGCACTTGTCCAACGGGGAAGGAATTATGCCCTTTCTCCACTGTAGTGCGATTTTGGAGTTGGTATATTGCCTAGCACCCCCCCCCCCACCTAGGTGGATTTTAGCTGGTGCTCTGTGATTTACTGTTGTTTTGGGCAAGTATTCACTTGCCCAGGGAATATTTATGTGATTCGTGATTTTGAGTTTTGTCCTTGTCATCTCGATCTCAGGACTTCAGTATTGTGGCTTTTCGGGGTATAGAAATAGATCCAAATAAACACATCCAAAACCAATGTTTTTTCCAGTGGGGGCAATCGTACATTTCACATTTGGAGGGTACATCCTCTCACACATTCTGCTACATAAATCTGCCCACCCCTAGATCGCACTACAGTGTGGAAAGGGCATATACCCTTTCCTGATATGTATCTGTAAACACACAAAAGAGTATATGAGTGCATGTGTGTGTGTGTGTGTGTGTGTGTGTGTGTGTGTGTGTGTGTGTGTGTGTGTGTGTGTGTGTGTGTGTGTGTGTGTGTGTCATACACGGGTAGTTAATTTGCATGAATGCTTATAATATCAAACGTTTTTTCGGCCTTCATAATTGAGCTAGTGCAGATATGGATGAATTGTGGTAAAGTACGAATGGCAATGTCAAAACACATTTTTATGAATGTTTTCTTTGTTGTGGGGTTTATGTTGTATGCAGTAGTTGTGGGTGGGTTATATTGTTGTTGTGGGTGGGAGGGTTTATGGATTATTTGCATTTTGCAGTTTGTTTGCCTATGTGTCTGACAGAGAATAGCTGCAGTGTTTCTTATTTTGAAGGATATTCCTATCTTCTCTGAGGTCTGTGACCATGGAGTTGCCACATTTAAATCTGGTGTGGTGGAATGCATGGGTCTTTCCACCCTGCGATAAAATTTGGGTTGATGGGGAGGAGTATATTTTATTTTGTTTGGGTGTATTTTGTTTTGTTGATTTTCACTGTTGCATGTATTCAGGTTTTGATGTGTTTGCTGTTTGTTTTCAGTGATTTCTTGTGTTTATTCATTTTGTCACTCATCTGCTGATCACTGCTTTTTGTTTTTTGACCATTGATTATATAATCACACAGACAGATGTAGATATACAGATGTGTACATCTGTAGGTATATGGTTTGACCATTGATTATATAATCACACAGACAGATGTAGATATACAGATGTGTACATCTGTAGGTATATGGTTTGACCATTGATTATATAATCACACAGACAGATGTAGATATACAGATGTGTACATCTGTAGGTATATGGTTTGACCACTGATTATATAATAACACAGACAGATGTAGATATACAGATGTGTACATCTGTAGGTATATGGTTTGACCATTGATTATATAATCACACAGACAGATATCGATATACAGATGTGTACATTTGTAGGTATATGGTTTGACCATTGATTATATAATCATACAGATAGATATCGATATACAGATGTGTACATTTGTAGGTATATGGTTTGACCATTGATTATATAATCACACAGACAGATATCGATATACAGATGTGTACATTTGTAGGTATATGGTCTGACCATTGATATACAGATGTGTACATTTGTAGGTATATGGGCTGCAGTTCATTTTCTCCATCATTTGTACTTTTTTGCATAAGCTCCTTTAAGCAAAAATCTGTTTTGCAGAACTTTCATTTTGTGAAAAGAGGTAGGGAGATTTGTATTAAGGGTGGGAGTGTGTGTAAGAGTTTTTGCAGGTTAGGATTAGACTAGGTAAGGGGAAACATTTAATTTTATGTCTGTGCGTTTTGTACATAGTGTGTGTTTGAGCTTTCTTGTGTAGTGGCAGTGTTATGGAAAGGATTTTTCATAAGGTAAGGTAAGGTGTTGGGTTAGGTTAGGGGCAAGGTTAGGGTTAGTAGGCATTAGTATGGTGGTCCAGGGGGGTTGCGAGGTGAAGCCTCCCTACCCAACTTAGAAATGAATGCTAACCATAACCCTCCACCTTTCTTTAGAAAAATCCTTTCCATAACACTGTCACTATTTAGACAAATTATGGGCGAGTGTTGTACAGTTTTGGTTTACAAATTGTAAAAGGGAATGTTCTTTTTGTAATCTTTTGTACTTTGGATGTTTTGTGTGTTCTGTAGTTTGATTGTTCAGAATGTTTCTGCTAATCTTATTTGTTTGACTGTTTTGACATTTTGAACAATTGTACTATAATCATATATAGACATTTTGAACAATTGTAAGATAATTATATATATGTAGTAAGCAGCAAACAAAAAGTCCAACCAGGTATATTGAATAAACCCAAAAATAGATGGAAGAAAGCAACTATGATATAAAACAATGTTGAATCCAAAAATGAAAGGTATCTTCACTAAATAATCCACTGCAGAAGTCAAATGACGAACAATGACTTTATTAACAAAAAGAAAGAAGGATAAGCGCTTTCGCGGACTCCCATCCGCTTCATCAGATAAAAATACAATGTGAGCAGTTGATTTAAATACAATGGAAAGAAGTCATGTGATTAATTAAATAATTGATAAGCATAATTGGTCTCTTGTTGTTTAAAATTCATATAAAACTCTTATAAAAACAATTTAAAACAATATAAAAATGTATTGTACATATAATTAATTCCTCATAATAATATATGTATAATAAATAAATATTAATAATGGATGATATATATATATATATAATGTAAAATATATTCAATGCAATTTCCTGCCCTTTAAGTGTGGTTTAATGGACACTGTATCATTGAGTCCCATAGACCTATGGGCCCCAAGTCTCAAAATCCATGACAACTCTGCTTGTTCAGTCCTATTAACTAAGTCCCCATAACGTGGGTCTAAAACTTGTAGATGCAGTACTTGGTATAGAAAAGTATGTGAACTACCTTTATTTACATAAACATACTTTAAATAAAGGTAGTTCACATACTTTTTTATACCAAGTACTACATTTACAAGTTATAGACCCACGTTATGGAGACTTAATTAACAGGACTGAACAAGCAGAGTTGTCATGGATTTTGAGACTAGGGGCCCATAGGTCTATGGGACTCAATGATACAGTGTCCATTAAACCACACTTAAAGGGCAGGAAATTGCATTGAATATATTTTACATTATATATATATATCATCCATTATTAATATTTATTTATTATACATATATTATTATGAGGAATTAATTATATGTACAATACATTTTTATATTGTTTTAAATTGTTTTTATAAGAGTTTTATATGAATTTTAAACAACAAGAGACCAATTATGCTTATCAATTATTTAATTAATCGCATGACTTCTTTCCATTGTATTTAAATCAACTGCTCACATTGTATTTTTATTTGATGAAGCGGATGGGAGTCCGCGAAAGCGCTTATCCATCTTTTTGTTAATAAAGTCATTGTTCGTCATTTGACTTCTGCAGTGGATTATTTAGTGAAGATACCTTTCATTTTTGGATTCAACATTGTTTTATATCATAGTTGCTTTCTTCCATCTATTTTTGGGTTTATTCAATATATATATATATATATATATATATATATATATATATATATATATAAATATAAAATTTTGGGGCCAGTCTGTAGGATTTCTCCAGTGACTCCATCTCTTCTCCTTTCTGCATTCAGTAATCCTATCTGAGTGATAGCCCTCAGGTTTATTTCTTCCCTAGCAGTGATAAGACTTAGCTGCTAGGGAGTAGGCCACTCTGCCAGTCCCACAGACTGTTCTCTCCCCACCCCCCCCCCTTAGCACCTTTCAAGCTCCACAATCACTGCTCTCAGGAGGTGTGTGTATGCTACCACACATGTGCAACCTTCCACCTAAGCGATGCACTTCTGTCCAGTTTCTTACTGCGAGTGATACACCTACACTATTGCAGGTTTTACCAGTGCAGTGAATTGAGCTGTCTCCCTCCCCCAGGATGGATGAGCAGGTGTCATCAATTCACTGCCACCCTCTCAGACCCACTCCCTCCAGTGCTCATGCCACTTGCCAAAACAAAAATATTTTATTGACTTGCTGTGCACTCATTTTAATGTGTACAGTAAGCACAGATGTTACAGAACATAAGGGAATTAAACAGTTTTATGAAATGCACTTATGATTCACTCATTGTTAAATGCAATTTATGTGTACAGACAAGCTCTTAGTCCATAACCATGAGAAGAATCCCTCTATGTTTTAAAAATGTAACCACATTTTGTATTGCATTGGCTAATTCATTAAGTACAAATGTGGTTGTCCTTTGCATGCTTTTGTACTGTTTGCTTAAGTGGATTTGTACTGAAGTGTGCATGGAGTAATCTTTCTATCCAAGTCATGACTGAACTTTGTCATTATATTAATAAAAACATTTTCCTGTTGAGAGCACATGCCACATCAAATACCGTTGAATCAATTACAGAACTCCAGCTACTAGGATGTCCTTTCCTTTGGAAATTATTCTGCAGCTCCCTATGCTGTAGACGGTAAACCAATTAATTTATTCTGCGGCTTCCTATGCTATAGATGGTATATCAATCTGCTTGTATTTTTATAATTCATAATTCCTTATAGTTTGATTAAGGACAATTATGTGCCTGTTATGGTGAGTCTTCATATATCGCACCATTTTCCGAAGACTTATTATAAAGCAAATTAAGTGGTATCACTAGTTTGTCTTTCCCATTTCAGAATCATCTAGGCCAAATTCTGCTAGGTTATGTTACTCTGTCCAGTTTCACTTTTTTAAAACTGATATATATATATATATATATATATATATATATATATATATATATATATATATATATATATATATTTAGTTTTTCTCTGTAAAGAGTGGCATCTATAATATTTTATTAACTTAATTCCTTATAGAAAAAATGGTTACTCATTGTGATGAAGAAAGGTCAAGATCCGTCAGTGTAATTTGGTGATTGTACCTGCTGTTCCTTAACTAAGTGAAGCATTAATGACTTCCTGATACACTCTAAGGAGTTTAGAAAGGCAAATAGGTGCTGTTTGAAAATTGTCCATATGAAGTGGTGACATTGGTTCCAAATTAAAATTAGTGATCCTACAGCAACGATCTGCTCTCAGCAAAACAGCTGCAGCAGCAGTTAGAGTTCGTGGTCAGTGAAGAGCGAAGAGTCTGTCCTTGCAGTCTGTCCATTTCTTTCTCTCTCATTGTAAATACCACCTCAGATCTGAGGTAAATCTACCTGGTCAATAAAATGAAATAGAAAGCCAGTTAGACAGACAGGCAGATAACAAATTGTATTACAGGGGCAGACCTTATTCTCTATGGAGCAACCCCTTATTAAATTGCAAGGCCTTATGAACTGCACATATTAAATTACCGAGTTAAGGTTACTGCATGTAGAAAGATTACTTTCCTTGGTATTATGGGGTGATAGTTACCTTGGCCTGCTGAGTTCTGAAGACCGAAAGCCTTCAAAGGTTTTTTTCAGCTTGCCCATTGAAATATGGAACCTATCTGTATTTAATTCCCCCATATACTCAGCCCTTACACTATTCCATAGTAGCAACCATCATAAGTACCCTCTATGAATCAAGCAAAAACAACACAGAAAAATAGGAGATAGACTCATCCTGTAATGCCTCCATCCTGTGTTGTGCTATTATTTTGTTATCACTGGCAGACAGCTATATCTATCTATTCAGTTATCACACGCACGCACACGCTGTGATGACCGTGCCCTGGCCTAGCAATCAAGGAGCCTCACTGCTCACCACTAACACCAGGGAGGTTGTCTCCTAGAAGAGGAAAGGATAACTAATACACACAGTAAAGTACAATTTCCCTTAAGTGCACACAGAGATCACAGTCAGTCCGGGGCTGGTTGCTCCCTTGCTCTCCTGGTCCCCAATAAGACTCCCCACTGGCACAGCTATAGGGTCCATATCTCAGCCTAGCTGGCAAGCTAACCTCCAGTACCCTCTCTGTCCAACCAGTGCTTCATGTCCCTGGCCAGGTAGCTGACACATGCCCACACTTTGAGATAAGTATTTATACAACTTCACAGACACACCTGGGAAAGGCTGACACTGATTCTCCAGCCGTGCCCCTTTACCCAGACTATACGGTAGTAATTACTGCCACCGCCAGCTTAATAATTTACCAGCTACCCAAAGGCCCTTGAAAGGGTGTCCAATTATTACTGTGCAATATTATTATCCAATTGGTAATATGACTATTCAGTCTAAGGCTTATTAGAGTGGCCTATTACAATGAACTCTATAAATATGCAATGCACTCTAAAGCCTACTTCTACACAAATCAGCCACAGGTAAAGGTTTTTAAAATATTTAATAATAAATAATTAACACACAAGACAATTCTACTACATCACAGAGATATCTAAGAGTTCAGAGATCACACAGAAACTTAAAATAATACAGTAGGACAGGTCTGATGTCAAAGAAAAACACTTAATTTAACTTTTTACTGTTTAGCTATTCTTAAGAGAAAGCACAGTGCTATAATCTGACTTACAGACATATAGAGCATAAGCAGTGCTGGGGTTGATTGACCAAGGCAAATGCTTTCCGTCTCTGACTGAACAATAGTTTTTAAAACACTAAAAAACAGCTCTGCTAACGCCCTCCCAAATTACATCATTTTGACACTTAGGTTTTCCCAGTATTCATATTACATCATCTTGACAGTCTGGAGTTCCCAGGCAGACAAACTGCATTATTTAGCAAGCTAATACCTGCTCAGATAACTACAACAATAAAAGACAGTTCACATATATACTCTAACAATTATTCCTTAAGTTAAGACACTAGAAGGAATGAGTTCAGCCAGATGCTTCGGCACCATTTTTTAGATAATTGAAACTTCAAAGAACATTTGAAATGCTTGGCTTGATTTTCCTTACAGCAGATGGCAATGTTGCAACAATCTTGAAGTTCACATTTTACAGTGTTTTCTTTCATTTAAGAACACAAGCCTATATTTGACATTTATTTATACAAATGATACAATTATGTATCAAATTCTATTTGACTAGTCTGGCAGCCTTCGCCCATCTTTCCCCAATCTTCACACATGCACACACACGCACACACACACACACACACACACACACACACACACACACACACACACACACACACACATGCAAGTATACAGTGATGTGTATTTAATAAATGCATGTGTGTGTGTTTTATACATATATATGGTTTCCTTACACTTTGCCAAATGCTTATGTTGTTGACAAAGTGTAGTGGGAGTCAATTGTTTACAATGTCAACATCAGGAGATGTCAAAAATCAGATTGTCAAAGTTAAAACTAATCAAAAATTTTGGAATCATATCACTAGAGGACATTCAATAACTTTTATCTATGGAAAATAAAACCAGAATATTAAATTCTATTAAATTAACAACTAATATGCTATTCTGGAGAATTTACACGTGGAAATTTCTGCATAGAGCTTTTTTATACACCCAACAAATTAGTAAAATTCAGTTCTTCTAATATTGTCATGTGTTGGAGATGTTTACAAACATGCAAAGCAGACTGGATACATATTTTTCAGGACTGTGTTAAAGTTAAAAAACATTTTGGGAAGATATTTGTAACTTCCTACAAGGCATATTTTTCAGATTCATTTGTAACATCTAGATCTTTGTTTATGTTAAATGTCAATGCGAATCTACAATTAAATAACATCAATCTCTATCTACTCTGGAATATACTAGCGAATGCTACATAATGTATTATTAGAAAATGGGCAGCCACGGTGGTGCAGCTGTTAGCGTTGCCGCCTCACAGCAAGAGGTTCTCCAGTTCGATTCTTGGCTGGGGTGCCTTCTGTGCGGAGTCTGCATGTCCTCACTCTGGTTGCGTGGGTTTCCTCCCACATCCCAAAGACATGCAGTAGGTGGATTGGACACACTAAATTGGCCCTAGGTGTGAGTGTGTGCGTGTGTGTGCCTTTTGTGGAAGGTTGGGCTGGCAACTCGACACCGTAAAACTCTACTGCCATTCATGAGTGAACAGATGATCCACTGTGGTGACCCCTAACCGGAAAACGCCAAAAGAAGAAGAAGAAAATGGAAATCTAATACCGAACTATCTTACGAAGAATTCTTATCACTACTGACAGAAACTGCACTCGTGGAAACTGAAGTTAAAGAACTAAGAACTGCACCAAAACTATGGAACAATAATCCATGGAAAAAGGTTTTATCTCTTATTCAGACACTGAAATTCAACTCAGACTCTTCTTGACTGTAAAAAGAGAAAAAAAATATTCCCTTTTATTTATGTGACATTATTCTGATTGAATTGGATATTTACATAATTAATCTTCAGGCCAAATGTAAATACTGTACATAGTTAATGATCTTGTTTCAATTGTTAATTACTATATTAATAACATATATGGCAATATTTTTCTTTTTTTTTTCTTATTTTTTTGTTTGTTTTTTTTTCAAAAAATCAATAAAAAACACTAGCAAAAAAATCAGATTGTCAGGTTTCATGGTTTTGTGGGGTATATGTGTGTGCAGGTAAGTGTTGTTTTCCAGGTTAGACTAGGAGCCAGGGAAAAGGGTGGCTTTGGTTGTTTATATATTTGTCTTTTGTAGTGTTTGGAATTTGAGGTTAGATGAGGTAGTAGTTCACATGATGTATGTGTGCAGTGGTGTGCATGTTTTGTGTATATCTTGTTTAATGATACCCTTAGGGAAAGTTGTTTTGGAAAGGTAATGTTTTGGTCTGGATTTAGGGATGGGCAGTATCATAGCAAAAGTAGAGCAAAAGTGACAAGTGTTAGGGGTTGTGATCTGAACCACGTTGCTCGTACAGAAAGGCATTTCAGTTTCATTTTTTTTTTTGAGTGGATCTGTCGAAAAGCATGAAATCATCTTTCTATAGTAAAAGGCAAACCCTTTTCACTCTTCTGTTAGAGTGGGGGGGTGGATTTTCTACAGTAAAAGGCAAACCCTTTTAACTCTTCTGTTAGAGTGGGGGGTGGATTTTCTACAGTAAAAGGCAAAGCCCTTTTAACTCTTCTGTTAGAGTGGGGGGGGTGGATTTTCTACAGTAAAAGGCAAACCCTTTTAACTCTTCTGTTAGAGTGGGGGGGTGGATTTTCTACAGTAAAAGGCAAACCCTTTTAACTCTTCTGTTAGAGTGGGGGGTGGATTTTCTACAGTAAAAGGCAAACCCTTTTAACTCTTCTGTTAGAGTGGGGGGGTGGATTTTCTACAGTAAAAGGCAAAGCTTTTTTTTCACTCTTCTGTTACTTCATGGACTGGACCTGGGCACTAAATGAGTTAGCTAGAGCTCTGGGCAGGGCCATGGTTAGGGTTAGCACACATGACAAAGGTAATATGTGGGTTCTAGCTCTACTTACTCATTTGTGTTAAGCTTTTTTTATGTTGTCTCATCAGACAAGGAAAATGTTTTCTTTCCTTTTTCAGTTGGTTTGTTTTCCCTTTTTGATGTAAGTGGTTTTCAATGTCCAGAATCAATGCTTTCAATGACATTTCTGCATGCTGACCGCTGGTAACACACATACACATATGTGATAATATAATGAATGGTCAACATGTTAAATGATCGACACACAACACTTTGAAAAAATATTAACCTGACCACATTCAGCTCAAATTTGTGTGAACAGTAGTAATGTTATGAGAAGGGCGTTTTGCAGGTAAGCTGCATGTTAGGGATAGGGGCAGAGGTAGGCTTTGTCCCCGTTTGCTCCACCTTACTGATATGTGCTAACCCTAACACTACCCTTGCCATTAACACTAAATGACAGTTTTGTGAGTTTCACCAGCTGTTGCCATATAGCTTTCAGTATATTATATTGTTCAATTCTGCCTTTGTGATCTATGTTCCTTCTTTATTTCTTAAGATTTGGAACATCCTGCTTCCCCAGTAACCCACCTCCACAAAAATAAGTGCCCTGGAATGATGAAATGCCATTTAGTTTAGGCATGGACCAGTATCTCTGTACTGGAGAGTCCACACGTAATTCTTCTTAGCATTAAGATATGTTCAATGCTAGGTTACATTCCTGGCATTGAGGTAGGCCACCCTTTAAGTAACTGTCCCATCCAATAACAGGAACACAGTATGACAATGACCAAGACTAAATACAATCACTTAACTCCATTCTGTATTTCACCCCCCCCCCCCAACAATTTGGTTTTCTCCAAAAAGCTGAGTTTTCTGTTTACATGGATGGGAACACTGATCTATGGTGTCCCTAATCTTTACTGACACCATTTGTTTCTCGTAGCTGAAAAGCAATACTTTCTAAGGTAATACTTCCCATCCTTGTTACCTTAGTGAATGTCTCCAAAGTTAATTTCAGCAATTTTTTTAAATGACTGTCAGCAATCACATTATAGATTGCAATTCATGTATCTTTTCTGTCGTGATGCTCTCTTTCTTCGTAAGTTTGAAGATCCATTCCCCTTATCTCCTTATTAAATTTTCCCTGCGCACTTTTCAGTCTATATTTATCCTGATTCATTGTCCACATCCACAGTAAATTGGACATTCTATTTTATGTCTAACCAGTAAATAAGCTTTATAAGTACTTATTTTTCTTTTGATGATATAAAACATTAAAAAGACATTACACGTGTTGTTGTTTGCCTCCCCCTCCCATGCTTACGTGTTGCTTGAAAATTAAGTTGATGTTACTCAAGTTTGCTTGGATCCTTGTGCACAACATTTTGGCCATTTGTTTTATAAACAGAATACTTATTGCCTTTGCTGTATTATATTATATTATATTATATTATATTATATTATATTATATTATATGTAATTTCCATGTAATATTTTTAAGATTGCTACTTTCAACCTACCGCTATAAAATCTGCCATCTTGCTGAACTTCCCTGTGTCTGTTTCCTATAATATTCTATTTTGCCACATTTAACATCTTCTGCATATTTTGCTACGACCATATTTTGTGACAGTATCACTTTATCCAATGAGGGGATGATTACAGCTACTTGCCCACAAAGGTCTATCACAAATTGCAAGGATACAATGGTGGTCCCTCAAGACTGCGGCAAGGAGAACCTGACTCCGTTTTATATAGGTGGGAGAAGGATTCAGACAGAAAACTGTTCATTTCTTAATTCATTTGTTTACTTATTTATTATTTAATAGCCAGGTTTGTTTGTGTCTTTCGGCTTTTCCCGGTTTGGGGTCGTCACAGCAGAACTCTGGTCTGCTAATGATTGGTAGTTGATTTTTACGTGCCGAGTTACCAGCCCAGATGCACAACATTCAACGAAGGTACGCCCATTCATGCATGTCTCCATGCAGAAGACGCTCTAGCTGAGAATCGAACCGGACAGCGTCTTACTGTGAGGCGACAATGCTACCACAGCACCACCACCATATAGCCAGGTATGGGGAATTAATTCTGAGACCCTTTCAGTCAGAGTCATGCCATGAACCACTGGTGGGTAAAGCATGTATACAGATGTTGACTCAGTAACACAGAGGGATGGAGCCCTGACTCTGACCCAGGAAACTCTGTTTCAGTTTGTGAACTTTATCTCAGAGACGTTGGCCATGGAACTAGGAAATTAGCTGTATATTTGCTGACTCCCCTATCCTGAGTGAAAGAATGAGGTTTTTAGCCAAGGGCTAGCAGTTCTCAGTGGCAACCATAAAATATAGTCCAGTGCCATTAACATTACATAATGCGCATTGGTACTAGGTGATGCAGGTTATATAGTCGAGTGCCATTAGCATTACATAATACGCGTTGGTACTAGGTGATGCAGGTTATATAGTCGAGTGCCATTAGCATTACATAATATGCGTTGGTACTAGGTGATGCAAGTTCGTTGAGCCTGATAAAATAAAGCCTCCCATTGCTGTAGGATGACATGGTACTGCAACATCCCAATTTCCCCAGTTACTCACATATAAAAAGTTACACTTTAAATGGGCTATAGACCAGTAAACTAGCTGACTATAATAAAACAGATGGAAATTATTGTATTGCTGCTATGATGAAACTGGTGTCAGTAAGAAAGGAATAGCTGGTTAAAGCAGTCAATTGACAAAGATAGTATCCGTACAATTAAAAACATCAAACAGCCAAGACTGAACTAACCTCAGTTGTGTGTTTGTGACCTGAAATGAGGTCATAATGGAAGTATTTATGAGAGAAAAGAAAAGTGGGGAAAGGAATGCAGACTCACAGTCATACACCAGGATGTGCAACCAAAGTCTGGAGAAGAACATCAGACATAGACATTGGATAGTTTGGGAGAGGCAGAGTGAAGTACAAGGCATAGCCAAGACCACAGGAACAGGAACATTAAAGCAAAATGGCAAGTTGGTTATAAATTTCCTTCCTTTACATCATAAGTAGTCTGGTTCATAGGAAGTCCCTAGGCTTGCAGTCCAGGGGAACATCAAGGAATCTATCCTAAATTTCCAATTGCCCCAAAGCACTGTCTGGTTAATTGACTTGTGCAAGATAACACAATAGGTAAATGATTAATGAGGGAATCAAACCCTGTATCACAAGAACTACAGCTCACAGACTTAACCTTCTGTGCCATCTACCAGACTAAAGCAATAGCTTAAGTGACTTTATGGTAGAGCATTTTCTTATATGCAGCAGGATGATGTGAATGATAGTATGTGGAGCATATTCATGAACGCCATGTTGGAAGAACAGCATAAGAATGGAGACACTGGAAACTTAATTCACTGTCATTTTGGCTTCTTACACCATGTAATCCTGGAAGTATGTGAAGGTGATGTGGGGTGATAGACTGTGGCTGCAGTGATGGTGGAAGTTGTGGATCAATGTGGCATGGAGAAAGGTGACACTGGTGAAGACAGGAAGACGGCTGTGTTTTGATACAAAAGTCAATGATGTTCCAGCCTGTAGAAGAGATAAATCTACAGATTTCATTTTGGGTGATTTGCAGTTAAGAGAATTTATACCTAAGACATAGGGGAGAAAGGTGGCTCTAATCTATATTCCTTGTATATTAGATAAATCTGTACCATCATACTTCTAAGTAGCACATCTCCACAAAAAATGAATGCCACAAATGACAACAATCCTAGCTATTTTTTTGGCATGAACTAGTATTCTTCTAATGGGGACTACATCTTAGGTAAGAAAGAATGGAGGATGTTTCTGTTTCTGTTGCTCCTTATTCAGAGTAAGCCATCCAAAAATCTTATAGGTAGTTTTAATTTACTTCAAACCCCAGGAAGATGTCATTAATATGAGGTGACAAAAGGTGGAAATGTCAAGCTATAAACTGAAGTATTTAATGAAGATATCATGTGAAATTAACATGCTGTTAGTAGCAGAGAGTGAGAAGGACAGGAAATGCAGAAGCCACAGATTCTTATGTTTTTAATACACTGACTGCAGAATTTGTAGAGATCATTTGAGGGGTATGGTGGTTGGAAAGAGAAGAATATCTTGAATTATGAGGACAAAATTATTTGCAAACAGGGTTAGATTAGAAAATTTTGGTTAACAAGTGAAGTAATTTGTAAACAAGTGAAAAAAGAAGGCCTAGCATAAACCTTTTGGGTCACATCAGGAGATGAAAAGAGTTTTGGAGATGGTAGACTGTATTTTTTGCCTCTGCTATTCTGTTTTCAGTAAGCCATGCTGACTTTCATAAACCCCAATTGAGTCAAATTGCTTTAATAAAGGGTGAGATTAGCCGTACCAAAGGATCTCTTCAGTTCGATGAAGAGGGCACCAAAGCCATCCTTTATAATTCTGCAAAAAGTAACAGTAACATTATAAACAGTATAGAAGCCATGCTGATCCTGACAGAGTAAATGGCATCTTTTAATAAGTTCTGTGTTCTGCAATTAAATAACTTTTCAAGTAACTTGGCTATTGCAAAAAGACATAAGACTAGACTGAAGTTAGAGGGGTAGCGTGAGGTAGGAGATTTAAGGTGTCAAATGAGGAAGGTATGTTTTCAAACTTTAAGTAGAGTTCTTGCAGTTGTAAATATGTTAAGCAGGTAATATATTTCTGATTAAATGAAGCAGGAGGCCCATTTTAGAAATGTAGTGTGAAGCTGGTCTGACTTCTGGAAGAGAATGAGGAAATATTTAATTTCAGATAAAGTAATTTTTGGAGGTAAATATAATAAGATGTGTGAGTAATTCAGTAACTCAGCTGGGCTTACTACTCAATGAAGGTAAAGAAGAGATGATAGAAAAAGTTCCTGCAGAAGCAAAAGAAAAGAGAGAGTGAACTGGATGTAGGACACATGAAGAAATATAACTGACAATATTTATGGAGAAAGGATATAGAATATACAAAAAAGCTAATTTTACAACTTTGACTTTGGTGTCATCCACCTTTAGGTTGTTGACGTGCTCCCTAGGTTGTTTAGGGTTATTTCAGACTGAATCTTGGTTTCATTAGAAGGTGACATTTCTGGTTTATTTAACAGGGATTACTCATACTTTGTGATGGGCTATGAAAGTAAGATACTTAGAACAGATGTTATCTGCTTTCTAAACCTGTCACATTTTATCTTTCTTCCTTACTATTCGCTTGAAAAGATGAACTGAATCACACAGCTATTGCCTCTGAGCCTGTGGGTGGACATCAGAAAGAGTGTGTTTTGTAGACGAAACAGCCTGTTTTGAAGGAACTCAAATGCAAGGTTAATACCGCTGCAGTACAAAACGATAGTAACAAGAAATTCTTTGGATCACGTCAGTCGCCCTGCTAGACAGGGGTCCAGGGAAGTAAATAGTGTGGGAAGAAATAGCCAGGGAATAGTTATGGCTAGGCTTGTATAGGCCCTAGGGCCGATAGCCTAGTACCAACCTATGAACCTATGAACCTATGAAGATGTCCTTCAGATGAAATGAAAGCAGAACCAACAATGAGAAGGAGGGGCTATAAAAAGACTTAAGTGGCCACTGAGATGTTCCGTTGCAATGATTATTAATTGTGCTTGGCAGAAAGTGTACAGAACAATGGCAGTGTGTATAGTTTATAAGAAACCAGTCTAGCAAGAAGTGGTTACTAATACAGTAGTTTAGGTGAGTAAAGATTATACTAACTCGGCCTCGATCGGAGAGAAGCTGCCAAAGAGAAGAAGCTGTTGTGTGTATTCCCGATGGGAATGAAGTTAGGCTTCTGCATTCAAGCATTTAAAAATCTAAATAAGCTAGACATGCTAGGAGGAAGTATAGACTGCTGCAATGTCCAGGGATTAACAGGACAAAAAAGGCAGTTGGGAGTATGCTGATGAAGGCAGAGATGCTATATGCCAGTATAAATTAACGTAGACATTCTCACCTCCCATCCTTTGACCAGGTCACTCACTACAGTATAGCTTGTGATGTTTAAGGATGCAGTTAAATAGTGTGGGGTTAGATTTAAGGCAGTTTTGGAAAGAAACAAGATATTGGGCTCTTTAAGATGCTCGAAGATGTGCAACCTAGATAGAAAAGGTGTAGGTAGCAAAGTTAGCAAATCTCTGGCAAGCAGATGCTGTATTAACTAGGTGGGCCCAACCCACAACTCAGGTGAGACCAATCAAAAGCTCACAGTAAGGTAAGATAAAACAGAAAAATGGAGAAAGAAAAAATTAAAAATATGAGGAAGATGCATGCCAAAAGAGTTATGTAAGTAAGTAAGTTGAGAACATTTATCTGAGATACGTCGTGAACACTAGGAGTAGAGTACATAGGTGTATGATCTGCTGATCTCACTACACTCTGCGTTACTATAGACTGCTGATACAGGTAAGTAACATTGCAAGCATACCTCTTAAGCATAGCTCATTATGAGAAACGTTCTTCATTTTGAGTCTTAAAAAGTCCATGTCCCTCATGTTCCACATTGAAAAGATCTGTCATAAATTCAGTGTTAAGAATATTTTAACTGATATTGATTATACATAATACTGAATCAAATTCATTTGTCAAAAAAACTTTGAATAAATTTAAAGGAACACAGTTTAATCGTCCAGTTAGCTTCATAATTGAAGATGTTACTAAGCTGTGTTGGTAAGCCGTTATCCACATTTTGCCCATTTGTTCCACATTATGAGAGGTAATGTTCTACATTCCAGAGATGGAAATTTGAGAGGCATGAACTGAATTATTTCTGACATTTCATGGTTTGGTGCAGTCATAAATGTATTGGCATTTGTTCAGCCAAGGCTTAGTAGTATATTAAAAAAAGAATATTTGCTTTTTCACCAGTTCCCTTAGCTGCAACATTAAAATAATTCATAGTCTTTAAGCAGGCTAGGTCATTCAGTGTATTGTATGATTACTAAAACAGCAGATGAAGACAAAAACACTATGAGTTAAAGTATAAATAGCATTAATGAAGAATATTTGTATCCAAGTAACAGACTCAGTGGAAAGGTCAGAATAAGAAATCACCCGGCATTCACTACTGCCCACTGAGAAGCAGAAAAAGACCTGCAACTTTGTATCCACAAAATAAATGTTATTGTTGTGCACTGCTGATTAGAGTTCACTCTCAAAAAGCTAAATTAGTCACGCAGCATTCAGAGACATGCAAAGGTAAGACTTCTATGTTTCATTTGGTATAATAGTTAGGGTGTTCGCTGTGCAAACACAAGGTGCAAGGTTTGATTCTTACATAGAGTAATTGGCTAGGCATAAAATGGCCCACAAGGGCAGTTAGCCTCATACTAATCCATGAACCAGATAAGGAAAAAAATCTTCACAGAGGATGAAGAGTCCCCCCCCCCCCATACTGGGAAGTTAAATTTGATTAACTCTGTAATGTATGGTACAGGCTCCACAAACTGTACAACTAGACAGATGAGATATGGGGATCAAAGGCCACTTCTACTAGACCTTTTACAATTAATGCTGTTATGTAACTTAAAAAAATGATAACATTTTAATTTTGTGTAGTCTCTTGGGGTGTCAGCTTTTGAAAGATGCACCTTGATTAGGTCAAAGATTACAGGAGTTAATGCTAGAGATTTGTGACAGGTTCCCTTATTAAACTTGCAGGGTAGAAAATGGGTCACTGTCATCCAGCAATGAACAAGACCGCTGTAGAATTCAGGAAGGGGGTAATAGGGGTTGCACAAGTCCATCGTAGCAGACTGGATCAGTTGGAGAGGGGTTGCACAGGTCCATCGCAGCAGACTGGATCAGTTGAAGAGGAGTTGCACAGGTCCATTGCAGCAGACCTGATCAGTTGAATAGGGGTTGCACAGGTCCATTGCAGCAGATATGATCAGCTGAATAGGAGTTGCACAAGTCCATTGCAGCAGACATGATCAGTTGAACAGGAGTTGCACAGGTCCATTGCAGCAGACTGCATCAGTTGGAGAGGGGTTGCACAGGTCCATCGGAGCAGACTGGATCAGTTGAATAGGGGTTGCACAGGTCCATTGCAGGAGACTGCATCAGTTGGAGAGGGGTTGCACGGGTCCATTGCAGCAGACTGGATCAGTTGAATAGGGGTTGCACAGGTCCATTGCAGGAGACTGCATCAGTTGGAGAGGGGTTGCACAGGTCCATTGCAGCAGACTGCATCAGTTGAATAGGGGTTGCACAGGTCCATTGCAGGAGACTGCATCAGTTGGAGAGGGGTTGCACAGGTCCATTGCAGCAGACTGGATCAGTTGAATAGGGGTTGCACAGGTCCATTGCAGCAGACTGCATCAGTTGGAGAGTGCAGGCTTTTTGAAGGGTGCATCAGTGGTGCACCCGCTGTTGACCAGGACCTCATAAAAACACACTCCATCAAATGAGGAAAATTATCCAAAAGCTACATGCTAGTTGGCTTCACCTGTCTGACTGAGTAAAATGCCGGAATTCCTGGAATTCCTTGTTAGGGATACTTGTTCTTTATATGGAAAATAAGACTGCAGGACTCTAGACACTGGAATTCATTGAAGGAAGAGTTTTATCAAACAAATCTGACAGAGTCATTTGATAAAACAACCAAGATAATAAACAAGGGAAGGAAGAATAGGCTCAAAGTGGCATGTATTTAGGCTTTAGACAAGCATTTGACACTCTGTCAACCAAACTCATTAATGCAGGAGCCTTTAAGTGATCAGCAAGCTAGAGGGCTGGACATATGCATGCCCATAACATTGCAGAGGGGGCAGCAGGAAGGGGTGTTGTTTTGTAGATGGTATTACAATCTGTAACAGAGCAAATGCACTTTTTATTATGGAAAGTGTGGAATGAGACTTTAAATGGCATAAATGGTGTAATATATTAATGTTTTAGTTAATTAAAAACTTGGAAAAGATGTAATTACACATTCTGGATAAAATACTTACAGTGACACATGTGAACTGATACCTAGGGGTATTTATATACGAGGGCCTGCATGTGGGAAAACTATTGCAAACACATGATAAGAAGGTCTGAAGGAGAACCTATGGCACATAGTGTTTATCACTGTGTGCAAGTTAGGCTTAGAGTAGCAGCTAGATAAGGGGATAGATCTACTGTTACACTGTCAGGAAAAGGGTTTATCATAAGGTACTGCATAGGTTTGGGGTTAGGGAGAATGGTAGGGTTGGGTAAGCACACAGGAGTAGGATGATGTGGCAGGGGGGGGGGGGTGTTAAGGCACTGCTCCTACCTCAAACCTTACTCAGTATTTTACAAAAAAAGTTTCCCTAATAGTATTACTAGTCAGACAAACAAAATATCTAAAGATATTATTATTTTTTTATTTATTTATTTTTTTAATAATTGTAAAAGGTAAGCATTTATTTTACAATCATTACAGACACTATCTGCAGCAGCAGGTGGGTGGTTGGCATAATGGTTAATCTGTTTACCTTGCAGATGCAAGGTGCAGGGTTTGATTCTCACACTGGGGTAATTAGCTAGGCTTAAAATGGCCCAGGAGGGCAGTTAGCCTAGTACTAACCTATGAACAAGACACAACACTAACATTGTGCTTTGCACTCTAGAGTATCACTTTGTGTACCACAGTATCCCCCAGCTGATCATACTTCTGACTCACTTTACTTATTTCATGTCTTTTGATAAAAGTACTTTATTATTGTGAGAAGCTTCTCTGCCATTGTGCACTCTCCCAACTCATTTTGATTCTCACCTGTAATATACAGTATTTATTTGCAGTGAGTCTATGCTCTCAGTGTTCTGAATCACCTTCCAGTTTTTCCATGTCTCTTTTCAGCATTTCTAGCCTATACTGTATATGAACACTGTAGCAGAACGCTGGGACAGCAATTGCATTTCTTTGCATCATCTGCATGATGCAAAGTGTAAAATAGTATTGGTCCCAACAGTGAACCCCAAAGCACACCATTAGTAACTTAATTTCTTCATAGGGCACTGCATGTCTATGATGCTCTGTATTTTAGAAACGCTGACTATAATGCCAGATTAGGACAGCTTGGCCTACCTATCATCATATTTATTTTGAAGCTTCTGGTTAACCAAATGTTATTTTTCTCATCACATTTTTTAGTTTCTCCAAGTCTTCTGGGTTTATAATACCATGACAGGAATGCATCCCATTCCTAAGTCAAAGTATGATTAAAGTTCATGAAATTAGTATTATTTCAATTTTTGATGTTAGCCAGAAGTGCTCTTCACAGCACCCACAATGTGTCCAGAACTGACTCCTTCTGCAATTCCTATGGAGTTACATCTGTAAGTTACATATCTAAATAAGAGTATAAATTATTTTTATAAGACCCTTTGCACTTACCACTATTGGAACTGTCTGGGAATCCTTCTTCCACATTGTCTTCATTTCTGCCTGTATATCCTTGTATTTTATGACTTTGTGTCTCTCTTTACATACGACACTATAGTCACTGGGTGTAGCAATTTCAATGATCAATTCTACTTTTGTCTTCTTTTCATGGACCACTAGATCTGGTTTTCTCGCAGCTATTGTTTGAACTGTTGGTAATGGGTGATCCCTTGTGGTATAAACTTCATCATTTTCTGTAATGCTTTGTGGCTCATGTTTCCAGTGTTTTTCAGTTAATCCAATATTATAGTCTTTACACAATTCCTAATGCAACAGTCTTGCCACATTATTATGTCTTTCAGTATACAATCCTTCTGACATTAGTATATCACAACCAGCAACATATGCAACTGTTTCCAATCCTGTTTTACAAAACCTGCATTTGTTTGTTTCTCCAGCATGTTCAATGGACTTTGTAAACCAATGTGTATGTGGTCCACTATCTCGGGCCACCAATATTAATTTTTAAGCTTTTGGTTTGAATTCACCTGTCCTTAAACATTTGTATGTTCAATCCTGATCAACATGAGGTTGTTCATGAGTTTTCTATACTTGCAACTATATTTATACATTTTCCACATTTCTTGCCTTCTCATCTGATCCTTCACCTTATATTCATTCTTTTGTTTTTTGGTGCATTTAGTTGCCTCCTGATTTTTATTTACTTCTGGTTTGATTTCCATTCCCACTTGACACCAATATGCTTCTGCTAAACTAAGTAGGGAAGTCATCTTAGACTTATTCTCCTCATATTTTAAAACTTTCACTCTGGGTCTTGTGAGGTCAACAGACTTGTATGCAGTCCTACGACTGCAGATCTATACATGTAATCAATTTCGGGGAGGCCCATACCTCATTTAGAATGGGGAATATATAATCTTGGTATGCACTGCTTTTTATAAATCATTTGATGAGCATGAAGCATCCTTCTTGTTTTCCTGTCCAACTCATCCAATACATTTCGGGGCCAGTCAGTCACTCCAAAACTGTATGTTATGGCAGGAAGAGCAAATTGGTGTATAGCTTTGACTTTGTTCCTAGATGCCAGTGCTATTTTCAGTATTAATTTTAGTCTTCTAAAATAAATATTCCTTACAAAGTTTAATTCAGATTTTCTCATGTTTTATTGTTGATCCTTCATCAATACTCAAATATCTATACACTCCCTCTTGTTCAAGTTCCTTTATATCACATTCCTGTCTCAAATTGATGTTTTCTTGGTGCTGCAGCTTTCCTGCTTTAAAGGGTGGTTTTGCACATTTATCAAGACAAAATAAAATTCTTATATCACTTGAAAAATTTTGACCACTTGTAGTTTTGCTTTCTGTCCCTCATCTGAAGAAATATACAGTTTTAAATCATCCACAAAAAGAAGATGAGTCTTTTCACTTTGTTGTTCCTGAAGCCAAATTGTAGCCATGACCGAATCTGTTAAGTAAACAGCTTAATGGGTTAAAGGCAAGACAAAAAAGCAGTGGTGACAAAGAGTCACCCTGGAATACCCTCTGTGAATTTTTATCCCTGGAGTAATAATTTGTCCTTTATCATGGCTTAACTGCAAAGTGGTTTACCACTGTTTTATGGTCGCTGTAATATAGTCGAACAGTGTAGGGTTTATCTTATACATTTATAAGCACTCTTTTATCCATGAATGTGGAATACTATCAAATGCTTTTTTGTAGTCTATCCATACCATACTTAGATTCTACCCTTTTTATAGTTCTCCATTATGACTTTCACAACAAAAGATCTTTTGTTCTATATGACTTTCTTTTGTTACCCTTTTGTTCTGTTGCCATGATTGTGTTTTCTCCTAAATGACTATAAACTCTGTTGGCATCACTCCCAGTGTATATTTTATACGTCGTTGGAAGTCAAGGTTTTGGTCTATAGTTTTTAGGATAGCTTGCAGGTTTCTTCTTAAGTAGGAGCATTGCTCTTCCTGCTATTAACCAAGTTGGTGTCTGTTCGGGGTGCGCATATAAATAGTACTTAGTAATGACTAAATCTTCATGTAAAGATGTTAATAGTTTTATCCAGAAGCTAGGTACTGCATCAGGGCCTGGGGTTTTCCAATTAAGAGCTTTTGTTAACTTTGTTTCAATCTCTCTGGGCATTTCTTCATCCCATTTTATATCCTGAACAATTCAATTTCTAATTCTTTCTTTTACTTCTTCTATCCAGCTAGCATCTTTATTATGTTCCACAGGATCTTCGTAGCTATTTCTCTAAAATGTATCTATTTCTTCTTTTGTTTGGTGGTCTTTCAATTCCTTTTGCCTTGTTTTCCAATTCTCTATAAAACTTTTTTGGGTCATCAGTAAATTGCTTATTTTGTACTTTTTTGGCATATTTTCCAGGTTTTTCTGCCTGTGCTGGTATTTTTAGTTTATTATTTGTGATAGTGTATGATAGATCCTGATCCGTTTCAGTACTGCACATTGCTTTTATCACCTCTGCCTTTTTGATTATTTTTCTTGATGTGTTCCCTTTTCTATACTCCTCTAACAGTGACACTTCTTGTCTTAATTGATTTATAGTTTTCTCTGTTTGATCTTTCCATGACGGCATTTGATTTATCCCCTTCCTTCCCCTTACTGCCCTGTGTTTTTGTGGTACAGTTTTATCTGTTATTAATTTAGCTGCACAGTAATATAATCCTATTTGCTTCTGTTATATCACATGAATCTGTATGAACAGCCATAATTACTGTGTTCATTTGTTTTACCAAACTAATAACTTTTTGGGTTTTATTGATTTTATGTAATCTATTTCTTTCATTGATGTTAATTTGTCTACCCATTTCTATTAAATCAAGCAACTATTCTCTTAGATCATTTTCTTCCAAACTGAGGGCACATTTTTTGTTCTGCATTTCCTGTGGGCATTCTATAGAAAGTTCCAGGGCACCTTCCTGTGCCATATTCTCTTCAGTTTCATCCTGTGTCATCCATTGCTCTTTCATATGGGAACTCACTGGCCTTTCATTCCACAAAACTGACTGTGTCAGAGTTGCCACAGTTTCCTGTTTATTCCTTTGCTGTGCAACTCCAGCTGAACTTTTGTACTGATTTCCTATGGAAGGCCCCAACATATCTTCCAATGGCAACTGATCAGATGTTTCCCAACTCGCTGGTCTCTCCTTAATTTGGGGATCCATTGCTCTATTCTGCTGTGATATTTGTACACTAAATCCTTCTCTTTGCAGGTACTCCATAACCTCAGTTTCTATTTCTTTAACTTCTCCATTACAAAACCTTTTTTCTACTTTTCCTCTGTCTTCTTATTTTTTGTATTGTAAGATTTTCCATATCCAGATGCCTTTGCCTGTATTTCTCTTCAAATATCTTTGGTGCTGCTCTTTTTGTATTGGTTAATTTTGCTTTACACCATATTAAATCTCTTTTTCTTTCCCATGTCCATATGTCTTCTTCAGATGTTTCCTGATCTTCCTGTTTCTCCTTACCTGGGGGGGGGCTCGTTGTTCCATCATGCTGTGATATAACCTGCGTTAGACTTTCTATACTAAAGCCTTCATTTTGCAGGTATTTCATAACTTCAACTTTTATTTATTTTTTACTTTACTTTACTAATCTTCTGTTATGCATTCACTCTTTCTGATCTTATTTTTTGTAGTGTAAAATTTTCCATATCTGGATGGCTTTGCCTGCGTTTCTCTTTGAATATCTTTGAGGCAGCTTTTTTGTATTGATTAATTTGGTTTTCTCCTTTGCATAAATATTGTACCATATAAGGTCTCTCTTTCTTTCCCATGTCAATATTCTTTTTTCTACCTTTCAAAAATCTCTAGATTTTGTTCTTGATATTTTTGCATTTTCTCAGTTGCTTCTTTTTCCAAACAGCCCAAGGTTTCTTGGTCTATATAATGTTTTTCATAAATCTGTTGTATTAATGAATACAATTTTTTTATTTGAAGCTTCTGACAGTTTTTCTTGTGCAAGTGTTTTCTTTTCTCTAATTTCTCTCTTAATCTTTTTGTATACCTTCCGTCTGGAAAGTCTGGGCTTCTTACATAATAATAACAACAAATAATTTCTTCCTGATCCTCAATAGTCCACTCTATCATCTTCATGGCTCTTTTTTTGGCTTTTGGTGGACTACTACTTTTTACAACTCAGGCCCATCCTCCCCCTGGGCCATGCCTAGCTCCATTGTAGGAATGTTTCTGTGTCTTGAGGATTCTACACTGACATTTTTTCCAGTCTTGGCACCAGTGTGCCTACCATGATTGGCCATTTTTTATACTGGGTCTTGTATGCCTAGCTATCTCTTTTATTTTCTAACCTACTTCTGTCCATGTACATGCTATATAGAATGGAGTCTATATATCATTGTCATCTTGGTGAGATTTTGTGAAAAACAATGTCCACCTTATGAAGGTACTCACCAAGACTTTAGGATGACTGCAATTCCAGCAGTACTTATCACCAGTAAGAATTGCCTTATGTCTGCTTAATGTAGTCCTAGGCTTTATTGCCATTTTTTCTACTACTGCCTCAGAAAAGATGTTCCAGTAATCATCAATCCATTCTATATCTCTATGAGCTCTGTCTTCAGCTTATGTCCTGTTGTATTTATCTCCCCTCTCTTTTTTTAGATGTGGCACTCCTGGACTATGCTGATTCCCAAAAAGTGTGATCATTTTTCTATCATGTCTCACCACCCTCTTTATGCAAAATGATGCATATAAAGTTATAGTCTCTAAATCTCTCTATATCGTTTATTATGCAGACTGTGTATCATTGTTGTTGTCCTTTCCTGAATGTCCTCTGTTCTGCATGTACCCTTGCAAATATGAGGCCTTTACAACTGCAGAACATATCCCAGATGATGTCATGCCAGCTGTCCATAGAGAGGAATAAACAGAAGCATTTGTCAATGCTGAGTGTTAAATTGTACCTGAAATGTGATGGAACTTTTATTTTAAAAGAAGTATGGTTAAAATAACTGTAGGAAAGCAATATACACCATTTTAATCATAATATAAACTGCAGTCCTTTAACAAGCATTGCTGCTCGTGGAGGAAGTAACATGCAAACTGTTGGTATTCATTTCATCAGCATTGTTATGGTAGAAAAGCAATTATTATAAAAAATGACATTACTTTCACACATGCTGCAGATCACATGGAAGCTACATACATCATTTTCTTGTTGATTAGAAAAATGGCATCAATTTCAAAGGTGCAGATCACAGGAAAGCAACACATAGCATTTTCTTGTTAGAAAAGCTAGCATCACTTGCAGTTGATTGGACAGAAAGACTGTAGAGTACACAGATCTAGGACCATATATCCAAATGAGCAGAAATACCAATTTTCCATTTTCCAGGAATTTCGCAATTTACGCCATCTGAGATGTGAAAACTCATGAGATGTCATAGAATTGTGCATTTTCATCCAGACCAGTCATTCATTATAAATTGTAATTCATCTTATGTTTCATTTCTCCCTTTGATGTAGAATATGCAACATTGTTGCTGCCTCTGCAAATCTTTCCCTGTCCTGTCTAAGAGGTCCTCAAAGCTACTGTAGAATGTACCATAGTTGAGAAATATTTAATTAAGTTGCATTAATGAAAACTTAAATAACAAAAGTCTCAGTTTTGGGTCTGTGTCCCCAGTCCTTCATTACCCTCTTACTTAATAATCACCTCCATAATGGTTGCAACAATAGTGGAGTAAAGTGGAAGCCCAGATTTTTATTTTTATTATTTTTGTATATGTGCAGGTATGCATGTTTGTAAATACATAACTATATATATATATATATATATATATATATATATATATATGTGTGTGTGTGTGTGTGGATCTCTGAGAAGTGGTCAGCTGGCAACTTCATTGAAAGAGTTCATAGGTTCATAGGTTGGTACTAGGCTATCTGCCTTAGGACTTATACAAGCTTAGCCATAACAATCCCCTGGCTATTTCTTCCTACAATATTTACTTCCCTCGAACCCTGTCTAGCAGGGTGGCTGACGTGATCCACGGGGTGAATTTCCTATCTCCCATCCAGTTGTCAAGGTTCCTTTTGAAGAACGCCAAAGAGGTGTTCTGCTTGACATGTATGGGCAGTCTATTCCAAAGTCTGGGGAGTCTCTGGGTCAGGAACCTATCCCTCCAGCATGTTTTGTTCATTGTGATGACAAGGTTTAGATCCCAGGAGCATGTGGTTCTGAGGGATTGGTATTTCTTTAAGTGTAGCATGTCCAACAGCTCTGGGTTTGACATGGCCTTGTATGTTAAGCAGAGATTGCCTCTGAGTAGACGATATGTGACAGAGTATAGCTGGAGTTTTCTTAGACAGTCAGCATAGGGCATCTGCTTTAGGCCTGTGATTCTTTTAGTGAGGTATTTCTGTGGCTTTTTCACTTGTTGCAGATGTCTTGAGAGGTACATGCCAAATGGGCCATAGTACTCTATAATGGGCCTAATGAGAGATGAGTACAATGGGACAATGACCTCCTTTATTTTGGATGAAAAGCCCTTAGTGATGAGGTGTACCATACAGAAGGATTTCCTGACTGTTGTCGTGTGGTTATCAAAGGTGAGACCACTGTCCACCTGTATCCCTAAGTCTCTTATCACACATTCAGTGTTTAGTGTACTGCCACCTCTGTGGTAATTCACGGGTACATGTTTTTTCCCAAAGGGGAATAACTATACATTTCTTGGCATTGAGCTTGAGCCCATGGCTCTGGCGCCAAGCATCTGTTTATGTAAGGTCCTTTTGTAGAATATCCACATCATTTGAGGATTCAATAATGGCTCCCAGTTTGCAGTCATATGCAAACTTTGTTATCCAGAGTCCCTTAGTGTTGGCCTGTACTTCAGAGAAGTAGATGCCAACAAAAGCGGTCCAAGGACTGAACCCTGAAGTACTCCATTTGTCACTTGTCTGGAGCTGGATTTGGATTCAGCTACTTTTACAGTGTGGGTTCTGTCAGTAAGCCATTTGGCAACCCATCGAGTGACATAGGGATTAGTGCCCAGCTTAGTAAGTTTATCTATGATTCCAGAGTGTGGGATGGTGTCGAAGGCCTTGGCAAGGTCCAGATAGGCTGTGTGGACTGCCTTACCCTCATCCACAGCTCTGGAGACTGATTCAAAGAAGTCAATCATGTTCAGGAGACAAGATCGGCCCTTCACAAACCCAAACTGGGTGGGGTCCAGTTGTATTTTATCTGAAGAAGACATTCTAATACGAACGACGAAAAGCGCTTAATAAAACACTTGTGGAGTTTTGAATTTCCTTGCCTGGAGTTCTCTTTTGGATTTTATTGGTTTGTTTGCTAAGACATTTGTTTTTCGGTTTATGTTCAGGAGATAAGATTGGCCCTTCATGAATCCAAACTGGGTAGGGTCCAGTGTCTGAAGGTTGCCAATGACTTTGTTTATAAGTTCCATGATAATACATTCCATGGCCTTGCAGATCAGGCTCGTCAGACTCATGGGGCAGTAGTTACCAGGATCCAAGGTGGATCCCCCCTTGTGGAGTGGGATAACTGTAGCTGTGCGCCACTCAGTGGGCACGAAGCCTGAGGTGAGGCTATAATTAAACATGACACTTAGGTGAGGTGCCAGTTCATTTTGTAGTTCATGTAGTACACAGCCCAGGATGTCATCTGGTCCCATGGATGCTGTATTCTTAGATGTAATATTTGTATATGATTGCTTTTTCTCCCCAGATAAGTTACAATATCTCTTCTTCCTACATCTTAGTTTTGGAGAGTGTGTTTTTTACCTGTGTGGCCATTATTACCAGAATTTAGCAATTGTTTGGTATTGAGATGGGCCCTTTAGAGGGCGAGAGGGGGTGAAGTTGGCAATTAATTGACCTGCCAGGATATTGGCAATATCCTTGGGATCAGTATATTTAATGCCATTCTGTTGTAGCTCAGAGCAGATCTGAGCATTGCCATTTAGATTCTTGACATAGTTATAGAATGCCTTGTGATTGTCTTTGGAATTTTTCGCAATTTTATTTTCGTAACTAGCTTTGAAGGATTTTATGAGGGATCTCAGCTACTTACTGAGGCTGGTAAGGGAGTTTTTTTGCATCCTGGGATTTTCCACTTTTCTGCAACAGTTTCTTCCTTCTGTTATATAGTTTGTTTATGGAAGGGGACCTCCAGATTGGCTTCCTTTTTTTGGAGGAGAGCATCTTAGTTCTATTTCAGGTGGCAGGATTCATGCATGAGTGGATGTGCTCGTACACTGCCTTAGTGTAGGATTCAGCAGTCGAACTTTCAGTTTCTGTCTGCATGGGTGTCATGAAGTTTGTCACTTCTGACTTGAGGAGCATGAAGCTGGCTTTGGAGAAGGTTTTTACAGAGGTTTCCTTACTGATGGGTGGGGGAGGGATGTGGATGTCAAGGGTGATTAGCTTATGGTCAGACCTGACCAATGAGGGGGTGACCATAAGTGTGGAGCATCAATTTCCCATGTTGGTAATGACCAGGTCTAGGATATTTGAGCCCCTGTTGGGACTATGGATTAGTTGTTCCAGGGCATTGGAATTTATAAATTCCAAGAACCATTGAGCAAAGGTGTTGGTACATGAGTAGTTTTCCCAGTTAATGGCAGGGTAGTTGAAATCACCCATTATTAGGGTGTTTGGTTGTATCTTAATATTTTCCAGTATGTTTAGAAAGGTGTAGTCAGAATTTTGGGGTATGGTGGGAGATCTGTAGCAAGCTACAATCTGGATTGCAGTCTTACCTAGTGTTAGTTGCACCTGGAGAATTTCAGATGTATTGTGTGTGCAACTAGCCTGGTGGCTTGAATATCCTTGGAGAATATGGACACTCCTCCACTTTTAGTGTTTCGGTCCTGGTTTGGTGGCCGAAAAGTGTGGTAATAGTTGTAGCCTAGTATTGCAGGGGGGCTCTCTGGAGCCTTGAAACAGGTCTCAGTTACTGACCAGATATCGAGTGGTATTCATGTGAAGGTTTTCAAATCCAAGCTTTATTGATTGTAAAGTTGATTGAATTGTTTTTTTAGGTAAGGGGAGTTTCTTTTGTTAATGCTGAAACATTTGGACATACCAAATTAGGGAGCATTAGGGAGCTAGGAGTGTGTGTGTCTGACTGCATGTGGGTTAGGATAAGTCGGTTACAGTAAGGTGTATGTAAAAGGATAGATTAAGTGTTGTGGTTGTGTGTTCATGCATGGTGTATTTGTCTGAGCCTGTCTTGCAAAGTGATAGTGCTACAGAAAGAGTTTTTAGATAAGGTACAGAGTTAGGGCATGGCTTGTGTAGTGATAGTGCTACAGAAAGGTTTTTTTAGATAAGGTACAGGGTTATGGCATGGCTTGTGTAGTGATAGTGCTACAGAAAGGTTTTTTTAGATAAGGTACAGCGTTAGGGCATGGCTTGTGTAGTGATAGTGCTACAGAAAGGTTTTTTTAGATAAGGTACAGGGTTATGGCATGGCTTGTGTAGTGATAGTGCTACAGAAAGAGTTATTTTAGATAAAGTACAAGGTTAGGGCATGGTTTGTGTAGTGATAATGCTACAGAAAGAGTTTTTTTAGATAAGGTACAGATTTAGGCATGGCTTGTGTAGTGATTGTGCTACGGAAAGGTTTTTTTAGATAAGGTACAGGGTTAGGGCATGGTTTGGGTTACTTTTAGGGTTAACAGGTATTTTACCAAACCATACATGCAGAAAACAGTACAGAAATTCATACCGGATCGGTCGAGGCCCGGGTTAACAACGACCGCCACCAGTACTGTTGGCCAGCAGGGTGCTGGTGGAAATTGGGCTACTGTTGGCCGAAGGAGGAGAAGAGTCGGAAGGCATGCCCGAAGGCAGGTAAAGGCTAGGACTGTGATAGTGAGGGTCGGAACTTTGAATGTTGGCAGTATGACTGGTATAAGGAGAGAGCTAGCTGATATGATGGACCGAAGGACGGTTGGTATATTGTGTGTGCAAGAGACCAGATGGAAGGGGAGCAAAGCTAGGTGTATCAGAGGCGGTTTCAAATTGTTTTATCATGGTGTGGATGGGAGGAGAAATGGTGTAGGCATTATCCTGAAGGAACAGTATGCTAAGAGTGTTTTGGAGGTGAAAAGAGTGTCGGATAGAGTGATGTTTATGAAGCTGGAAATTGATGGTGTAATGATGAATGTTGTTAGTGCATATGCTCCACAAGTTGAGTGTGCGATGGATGAGAAAGAAAATTTTTGGAGTGAGTTAGATGAAGTGGTGATGACTATACCCAAGGGTGAGAGACTGGTGATTGGAGCAGATTTCGATGGGCATGTTGGTGAAGGGAACAGAGGGGATGAGGAAGTGATGGGTAGGTATGGTGTTAAGCAAAGGAATGCAGAAGGTCAGATGGTAGTGGATTTTGCGAAAAGGATGGACATGGCTGTGGTGAATACGTATTTTAACAAGAGGGAGGAACATAGGGTGACATACAAGAGTGGAGGAAGATGCACACAGGTGGATTATATCTTATGTAGAAGGGCCAATGTGAAGGAGATTGGAGACTGTAAAGTGGTGGCAGGGGAAAGTGTAGTTAGGCAGCATAGAATGGTGGTTTGTAGGATGACATTGGTGATCAAGAAGAGGAGGATGAGTGTGAGGGCAGCACCAAGGATCAAATGGTGGAAATTGAGAAAGGGTAATTGTGAGGTGATGTTCAGGGAAGAATTAAGATAGGCACTGGGTGGCAGTGAAGAGTTACCAAATAGCTGGGTAACTACAGCAGAACTAGTAAGAGAGATGGCTAGAATGGTGCTTGGTGTGACATCTGGAAAGAGGAAGAAGGACAAGGAGACCTGGTGGTGAAATGAAGAAGTACAGGAGAGTATACAGAGAAAGAGGTTGGCGAAGAAGAAGTGGGATTGTCAAAGAGATGAAGAAAGTAGACAAGAGTATAAGGAGATGAGGTGCATGCCAAAGAGAGAGGTGGCGAAGGCTAAGGATAAGGCGTATGAAGAGTTGTATAAAATGTTGGACACTAAGGAGGGAGAAAAGGACCTGTACCAATTGGCTAGACAGAGGGACCGAGCTAGTAAAGATGTGCAGCAGGTAAGGGTGATAAAGGATAATGAGGGAAACGTACTCACAAGCGAGGACAGTGTGTTGAGCAGATGGAAAGAGTACTTTGAGGGGCTGATGAATGAAGAGAATGAGAGGGAGAGAAGGTTGGATGATGTAGAGATAGTGAATCATGAAGTGCAGTGGATTAGCAACGAGGAAGTAAGGATAGCTATGAAGAGGATGAAGAACAGAAAGGCTGTTGGTCCTGCTGACATACCTGTGGAAGCATGGAGGTGTTTAGGTGAAATGGCAGTGGAATTTTTAACTAGATTGTTTAATGAAATCTTGGAAAGTGAGAGGATGCCTGAGGAATGGAGAAAAAGTGTTTTGGTACCAATTTTTAAGAATAAGGGTGATGTGCAGAGCTGTAGTAACTGCAGAGGGATTAAACTGATCAGTCACAGCATGAAGTTATGGGAAAGAGTAGTGGAAGCTAGGTTAAGAAGGGAGGTGATGATTAGTGATCAGCAGTATGGTTTCATGCCGGGAAAGAGCACTACTGATGCGATGTTTGCTCTGAGAGTGTTGATGGAGAAGTACAGAGAAGGTCAGAAGGAGTTGCATTGTGTCTTTGTGGATTTAGAGAAAGCATATGACAGGGTGCCTAGAGAGGAGTTGTGGTATTGTATGAGGAAGTCGGGAGTGTCAGAGAAGTATGTAAGAGTGGTACAGGATATGTACGAGGGTAGTGTGACAGCGGTGAGGTCTGCGGTGGGAGTGACAGATGCGTTTAAGGTGGAGGTGGGATTACATCAAGGATCAACACTGAGCCCTTTCTTATTTGCAATGGTGATGGACAGGTTGACAGACGAGATCAGACAGGAGTCCCCGAGGACTATGATGTTTGCAGATGACATTGTGAACTGTAGTGAGAGTAGGGAATGGGTGGAGGAGACCCTGGAGAGATGGAGATATGCTCTAGACAGAAGAGGAATGAAGTTCAGCAGGACTAAGAATATGTGTGTGTGAATGAGAGGGAGGATAGAGGAATGGTAAGGATGCAGGGAGTAGAGGTGGCGAAGGTGAATGAGTTTAAGTACTTGGGATAAACAGTTCAGAGCAATGGTGAGTGTGGAAGAGAGGTGAAGAAGAGAGTACAGGCAGGATGGAGTGGGTGGAGAAAAGTGTCAGGAGTGATTTGTGACAGACGGGTACCAGTAAGAGTGAAAGGGAAGGTCTATAAGAGGGTAGTGAGACCAGCTATGTTATATGGGTTGGAGACAGTGGCAATGACAAAAAGGCAGGAGTCAGAGCTTGACGTGGCAGAGTTGAAGATGTTAAGATTTGCACTGGGTGTGACGAGGATGGACAGGATTAGGAATAAGTATATTAGAGGGACAGCCCAGGATGGAAGGTTTGGAGACAAAGCCAGAGAGGCAAGATTATGTTGGTTTGGACATGTGCTGAGGAGGGATGCAGAGTATATTGGGAAAAAGATGCTAAGGATGAAGCTGCCAGGTAACAGGAAAAGAGGAAGGCCTAAGATAAGGTTTATGGATGTGGTGAGAGAGAACATGCAGGTGGTCGGTGTGACAGAGCAAGATGGAGAGGACAGGAAGAAATGGAAACAGTTGATCTGCTGTGGCGACCCCTAACGGGAGCAGCCGAAAGAAGAAGTAAGCCTGTGCTTCAACCTAATTCTGCACCTTCCTTAAGAAAAATCCTTTCTATAACACGATAACTATTCTGACAAATTTTGTCTGGATACAGTGTTTTTTTCCTTGTAAGACTGCAAAAAAACTGTGTTTTCCTTGTGCAGTGTTCGTGTTTCAGTATGTTTGCTTGTTGGTAACTGTGTTTTTTGATATGCAGGCATTGGTCAGGAGTGACTCTGTTTTTTCCATATAGTACATTTATTATAAACCAATATGTTTATATGTATGTTTTGCTATCATTAACTGGACTCATAGGTGATCGAGTCTACCTCCACTAGTCCCACAATGCAAATGTCAGAGTCCTGAAAACCTACATTACCAACTGTCCAGCCTTGCCCCCTTCTGGACCAATGGTAATTCTTGTTCCTGGGTCCAGAGCAGTAGGGAGTTTTGAGGTTGGATGTTTGTGTTGGATTTCCCAGAATTTGGCATTCTGATATGCATGGAATGGTTTTGAGCATACAAATATTTGATTGCCTGTGAGTTGAGTACATGATAGTAAACCTATATATATGTTTTGGTTCCTTGCAGAAGGTTGAGAGTGTGTGTTTGGCCAACAGCTGATTACTCGACTAAGCAACTTGTCAACAGGGTTCTGAGATCACACAACTTCAAGGTTTGGGAATATGCCATTACCTTGTGTTTGTGCAATCTTGCAATCTCAGTGTTTAAATAATGTAATCATTGGCAGGGGTTGGAAGTGCAGGTGAGCTTGTTCCCTGCAAAAAATGATGTTTTTATATTTAAGTTCTAGTTTTGCATGCACCAAGACTGTTTCTCAGCACATGGGTATTGGTGTATCTGTTTTCGATGTTTAGGAGTCAATGAGTTGCCAGTCAAGATTAGATGTCTTCAGCATTTAGTATTTCTTCCATTTATGTGTGTGTGTGTTTATGTGTGTGTGTGTATATACATATATATATATATATATATATATATATATATATATGAATATACCCCCAAAAACTTCTGAAGAGTACTAGAGCGAAAAATAAAAAACTAAAACTATGAATAAAATGACCTAAAACCCTCTAAAGTGTTTTATATATATATTTATATATGGGTCGGTGTTCGAAAGACATGCGTAAATGGGCGTGCCTTCATTGAAGGTTGAACATCGAGCTGGCACCTCGGCGTTCGTGAAAATCTATTACCAATCATTAGCGGACTGGAGTTCCACTGTGGCAACCCCTAACTGGGAAAAGCCAAAAGACAACAACAACATATGGGTTCAGGACATTTCACTGAATGCACATTTCACTGAAAGTTATATAGGGCCTTTTCCTCACTGTAGTGCGACCCTGGAGTTACAATATATAGTAAGGGGGTTGTGGGGGCCACCGCCCCTCCCCACATCAGGGGGGTGGGGGGTGGGGGCATAGCCCCCCACATATTTTAAATATTTAGAGCTATATACATGGATACTTGCAACTGCAATATATTACTTTTTTCCAAACATAATATATACTTAAAATATGTGGGGGGCTACGCCCCCCACAACCCCCAATGTGGGTGGGTGCAG
>NC_056750.1:25828531-25838531 GCF_019279795.1 Protopterus annectens
CCCAGAGATTATATGATCTTGGAATTAGTATGTAACATTATAAGTGGATGAAGGGGCACACCACCCCTGCAAAAGCCCTTGCATTTGGTTTACATCAATGTTTGTTGTTTCAATTTAATAACATCAATATTCTGGATATTGGCCTAGCTGTTTGTTCCACCAAATGCCCTACATTCATAATTACTAAAATTTATAATGGAATCATGGAATCATACTAGTGACCACATAACCTGATTTTATACTTAATAACAAAAAAATCAAAGGTCTATTTCATAAATACTCAGCATATAAAATAGACTTTGATTTAAAAAATGTAACTCAGCACTTAAAAATTGAAAAGTTAAAAAATGTACATGCAAAGCAGCAATCAGCCTTTTTAAATAATAAAAAGCTCTACTATACTGTAAAAGAAGTAAAGGAATATATGGAATAGTGAGTTATAATAGAAACCCTGAAACAGCTGCGACAAACAGCATGACACTTTTATTGCTATAAGGCTTAGATTTATAACAGAAACCCTGAAACAGCTGCAACAAACAACATAACAGTTTTATTGCTATAAGGCTTACAGTTATAACAGAAACCCTGAAACAGCTGCGACAAACTGCATGGCACTTTTATTGCTTATAAGTATTAGAGTTATAATAGAAACCCTGAAACAGCTGCGACAAACAGCATGACACTTTTATTGCTATAAGGCTTAAACTGGATTATGTGCAGTTAAAGGTGTGGTCAGAGGTGACTGTGGTGAAGCAACATGCAGTATTTTAATACTGATAAATGATATTGTTTATCAATACTATTAATTGTCAGGAAGCAGCACATAATATTTTCCTGCTTATTAAAAATATATATTGTTTAAATGTGCTGTTGATTGTGGGAAAGTATTATGCAACATTTTGCTATTGCTTAAAAACAATTCAATTACATAAGCACTGTTGATCATGGTGAAGCAATACACACTATTCTTTTGTCAATTAAAATACTTTTCTTTCACAAATGCTGTTTCTTGTGAGGAAACAACATAAAAAGAGCACCTAGCTGGTTGGGATAGTAACTGAAAAGTAAATAATTATGCCTAATAGCACAGCCAAAGCAAATAGCATTTGAATAATACAAATGTTCAACTGTATTATGAGAGAAGTAAATTACTATAAGTGATTACTTTGGCATATTGGAAAGCAGTTGTGCTAGCACCTATGACAAGTTTATTACCATGGCCTAATGGAAAGCAATCATGCTAGTACCTCCAATAACTTTGTCGCATCAGTTTGAAAAGCTTTCTGCAGTGCTTTTTAGAGGTTGAAAATCTATTTGAAAGCTGTTCCACATGCATTCCAGCTGCTCTACTGAACCACCTGAGGATACCTCCCCTTAGAGAAGTGCCCACAACACATAAGTGCCCACCACACATTCAGTGTCTCTCAAATGACCCTCTATCATGTAGGCCTCTTATTAGCCTCAGTTCACCCATGTCACTCCGTTCTCTTCTACTAGGCTGGTCAAGTAATGGAAGTTATAATTGCTAAAAAAACTCAAAGCTGAATATTCAACAGCATTTCTTTTCATATAGAAAAAGGTACATATGTACTACAGATCCTTCAATGTAAGTCACTACAGGCCACAAATGTGAAACATATTTATCTAACCAGAGGCAAAGTAATCCTTTTTTTTCTGCTGAGTCACTCATACTGAATCACAGAAAAGACTAGTCTGAAGTGTCTGTGTCCCCATGTGCTGGATCTTGGATGAGAAATGTAACAAAGGAATGAAAATTTGATTCACTGCAGAATAAGCTACTCAAGGACACTGGCATCTTGCCAGGTACAATTATTCCCCCAAAAAAGGATACTGTACCTGTCATAAGGCCTTGGCTCATGGATTTGAATACTGGGATCCATTAATTTAAGCCAGATTTTAGTTCTTTCTATGTAATTTACATAAATATGTCTCCAGAAACTATCTTGAGTATGAAATGTGAATAAGCCACCTAGAGATGCTTTTACTACAAACTTAAGTTTTCTAAAGAGTTCACATTTCTCTGACAGCAGAGACCCATGTTGAGACAGCAGGAAAATATGTTCTTCCTACTTTGCCTTGCTGCATGGCTATGCAGTAAACGTTGCTGATATAAATACAACAATCAATGCTTTGAGAATGCTGTAATATTAGGTAATGTTTGCTGCTACTTTTTATAAGAAGTCCCTCACTATTGCATGGGACCACACAAATTAAACTGACCATTACTGAGCATTGAAAGACTTTGCTGTGCAGTGTTAAAAAGCTACAAGTCTCTTCTGTCCTGCTACTCTCACCCGACACTAAGATTAGCATGTCTTAAATTGTGTTAGTGTGATCCACTATGAAACATTGAAACATTAGCCTGTCAACAACAAACTGGAGTAGTTAAACCCATTAAATACTGTGTGTGCCAAAACTGGGGTTACATCAAGTATAAAAGTCATTTTTTTGCAGTCAGGGCAGGAGGATCTGTACCTCTTTGTGGGGGTAGAGGGCTTCATCCTCCCACTAAAAAAAAACAGTACCATGAAGTGCATTTTCAAAGGGTTTTGTGACTGGGAATAGGATTTTTTCATTATAAAGTAGAACATGCATATTAATGCTATTTTTTTTTTTTTACATGAACTTGCAACTGATTCCCAGAGTGACAATGGCTAGAACAATATAATTGGCTACAATCTCAATTTTATTTACTCATGTCATTTTTATTTTCAAAACATATTGTTAAAACATTCATAAAATGTTATGTATAACACTTAAACAACTATATACAATATTTACAAGCAGCCTGATATAAACAATAAAAACAAATATATCACAAACAATTGAGCTAATGAAAAAATATACAAATTCAGAGTGGATTTGGTGGAAGTCGCAAAGTTTCAAGTTTCAAGCCTACCTTGGAAGACTTTTTAACTTTACTGGAAAGTTCAGCATTGATGGAAATCAAAATTAAATAACTAAGGATTTACCCTAGGTCATTGGTACACAACCCATGGAGAAAAGTTTTATCATTAATGGAAACTTTACAATCTCAAATTTGATTGTCTAGTTTTGCATTAGGCTCTCTGTGCATGCTGTGTTTTGTATGGACTCTGAGCCCAGTCCAGAAGGCTTACTATGAGGGGTAGACAAAGTGTACACCTTGCTGTAACCATTTCTGATTCAGAGAGTGACCTACCTTGGTGGTAAAACATAAAGATGTCCAGAACCATAATGTGTTGTCTCTGTGGCGATGCTAAATGCTAATTCTAGTTTGGCATTCTGAGGGAGGGGCATATGCTAATAAGCATGTGCTCTCCCCAAGAACCACCTCTGGTAAAGCATTTATGCCAGCCAGTCATTAAATTAACATGGCTGCTGATGACCTCTCATGTGAATGAAAACAGCCAGAATTTCATGTTAATCTATCACTGTAGAGTGTTGGTATGTTTTAGTATCCTGAATATCCATTGTGTATGTGTGTGTGTGTGTGTGTGTGTGTGTGTGTGTGTGTGTGTGTGTGTGTGTGTGTGTGTGTGTGTGTGTGTGTGTGTCTGTGTGTCTGTGTGTATATCAAGTCTGTTTGTGAGTGTGTGTGTGTGTGTGTGTGTGTGTGTGTGTGTGTGTGTGTGTGTGTGTGTGTGTGTGTGTGTGTATAAATCAAGTGTGTGTGTGTGTGTGTGTGTGTGTGTGTAAATCAAGTGTGTGTGTGTGTGTGTGTGTGTGTGTGTGTGTGTGTGTGTGTGTGTGTGTACTCACAATTGTGTAATCTTGTGTATTTGCTCTGCTCTGTGGTTCTGATTGAGTCATGCCTAAAGTGTGTCCATTGAACTAGTTCACTTAAATAGTGATAAAACAAAATAAATAGGTATATATACAGTTTGTCTGTTTGTGGGTCATTGAATCACATTTAGAAAAAGTGAAACTCAACAGGTAAGCTCACAAAATAGGGAAAAGTGTATGTGTGTGTGTGTGTGTGTGTGTGTGTGTGTGTGTGTGTGTGTGTGTGTGTGTGTGTGTGTGTGTGTTATATGTATATGCAGTGATTAAATACTGTTGCTACATCAGTTAAACATGTCACATAACCACATAATTTGAGAATCTGTATAACCCTTGCAGGTAAAAATATAAGATAAAAAATGTAAAAAGCATCTTTTGCAAAACAATGTTATTTTGTAGCTATGTTATTATGAAACCCCATGGGGAGGTCTAAAATTGATATGCCATCCTCATCCCCAGATTGCTTTGCTGCAGCCCTGATTCTAGCCATGATGTCATACCCATTGTGGAACATTGTTGTTGTGTTGTACCAAACAGAATCAGGTCTGTGGCTGTGACATGATATCCATTGTGAACATTGTTGTTGTGTTGTACCAAACAGAATCAGGTCTGTGGCTGTGACATGATATCCATTGTGGAATATTGTTGTTGTGTTGTACCAAACAGAATCAGGTCTGTGGCTGTGACATGATACCCATTGTGGAACATTGTTGTTGTGTTGTACCAAACAGAATCAGGTCTGTGGCTGTGACATGATATCCATTGTGGAACATTGTTGTTGTGTTGTACCAAACAGAATCAGGTCTGTGGCTGTGACATGATATCCATTGTGAACATTGATGTTGTGTTGTACCAAACAGAATCAGGTCTGTGGCTGTGACATGATATCCATTGTGGAACATTGTTGTTGTGTTGTACCAAACAGAATCAGGTCTGTGGCTGTGACATGATATCCATTGTGGAACATTGTTGTTGTGTTGTACCAAACAAAATCAGGTCTGTGGCTGTGACATGATATCCATTGTGGAACATTGTTGTTGTGTTGTACCAAACAGAATCAGGTCTGTGGCTGTGACATGATATCCATTGTGAACATTGTTGTTGTGTTGTACCAAACAGAATCAGGTCTGTGGCTGTGACATGATATCCATTGTGAACATTGTTGTTGTGTTGTACCAAACAGAATCAGGTCTGTGGCTGTGACATGATACCCATTGTGGAACATTGTTGTTGTGTTGTACCAAACAGAATTAGGTCTGTGGCTGTGACATGATATCCATTGTGAACATTGCTGTTGTGTTGTACCAGACAGGGTTTGTTTGGGTTCAGCACACATTGCATTCACCTGTTTTTTTGGTCATCTTGCATGCTTCAGATATTAGCTGTAGCCTGCTATTGGTTATGAACCTGAGTAACATGATGAACATGAGTTACAGGGTGTGCTATTAATATACGTATCTTTGACTGGGGGGAGGCCTTGCAATATTCTTTGCAGCACACTTAGTGACATGATATCCATTGTGGAACATTGCTGTTGTGTTGTACCAAACAGGGTTAGATCTGTGGCTGTGACATGATATCCATTGTGAAACATTGCTGGTGTGTTGTACAAAACAGGGTTAGCTCTGTGGCTTTGACATGATATCCATTGTGGAACATTGATGTTGTGTTGTACCAAACATGGTTAGGTCTGTGGCTGTGACATGATATCCATTGTGGAACATTGCTGTTGTGTTGTACCAAACAGGGTTAGCTCTGTGGCTGTGGCATGATATCCACTGTTGAACATTGCTCTTGTGCTGTGTTGTACAAAACATGGTTAGCTCTGGGGCTGTGGCATTATATCCATTGTGGAACATTGCTGTTGTGTTGTACCAAACAGGGTTAGCTCTATAGCTGTGACATGTTATCCATTGTGGAACATTGTTGTTGTGTTGTACCAAACAGGGTTAGCTCTGTGGCTGTGGCACGATATCCATTGTGGAACATTGTTGTTGTGTTGTACCAAACAGGGTTAGGTCTGTGGCTGTGACATGATATCCATTGTGGAACATTGTTGTTGTGTTGTACCAAACAGGGTTGGGTCTGTGGCTGTGACATGATATCCATTGTGGCACATTGCTGTTGTGTTGTACCAAACAGGGTTAGCTCTGTGGCTGTGACATGATATCTATTGTGGAACATTGCTGTTGTGTTGTACCAGACAAGGTTAGCTCTGTGGCTGTGATATGATAGCCATTGTGGACCATTGCTGTTGTGTTGTACCAAAGTGGGTTAGCTCTGTGGCTGTGACATGTTTGGGTTCAGCACACATTGCATTCACCTGGTTTTTGGTCATCTTGCATGCTCCAGATATTAGCTGTATCCTGCTATTGGTTGTGAACCTGAGTAACATACAGTGTGTGCTATTAATATACATATCTTTGACTGGGGGGAGGCCTTGCAATATTCTTTGCAGCACACTTAGTGAAGTGTGCAGTTATATGTTGTGCACCTGCTAACCCGTTTGTAAATTTCATTACATGACATTTATGAATCTTTCATATGTCACTTGTGATGTGTGCATTATGTGATTTTATCAATTATTGCAGTGCATCAAACAGTACTAAGGTATTGTTTTTATTACTGTATTTTGGGGGGGGTGAAACATATCCACAGTCATAACTGTAAACAGGACTGTTTTTATTTATATGACACCTGAAGACTGTATGTATGCATGTTCTGCAGTTCTTGTGCTTGTAGTCATATGTCATATGTATACATGTGCTTGTAGTCATATGTCATATTATTGCATGTTCTGCTGTTCTTGTGCTTGTAGTCATATGTGTGCATGTTCTGCTGTTCTTGTGTTTGTAGTCATATGTCATATGTGTGCATGTTCTGCTATTCTTGTGCTTTTAGTCATATGTCATGTGTGTGCATGTTTTGCTATTCTTGTGCTTGTAGTCATATGTCATATGTATGCATGTTTTGCTGTGCTTTAATTAATAGCCATGTCTTGCATTTCACTGTGTCAATTTCTGTATGGCATTGTGTTTAATTTATTTTTGCATCTGATTTTATGTGTGTCCTTGGTGTTGAGCTGTTTAACAATGTGTGTATGTTATTTGGATTGCCTTTAATTTTTAGGTTTGCTTTCCTACACAAAGGGGATGTCTACTTTGTGTTATGCATTATATTATTGTGCTGATGTGTGTGTGTGTGTGTGTGTGTGTGTGTGTGTGTTTTGCTCCAACATTGCAGCTATTTGATGTCATAATTTCAAAGAGTACAAACATGATTGAGGTGCAAGGTTCAGCCAGCATACTCTCTTCTTTGCTACTCAAGATGAGCATGATTTTTCTGAATGCATGTCAGAAACATGTCATCTAGAAACAGTAATAAAAGTATAACTTCCTGCACTAATGCTTACAGCTTAAATTTGTATACTTGTTGATTAAAAGTTAATGTAACATCCGTAAATAAATTCTTCTGCATTGATGCATGGGGTGAAAGTGACACATACACTCCTTAAGGGTGAAGGTGCATCATGTGGAGTATTGTGAGCACTGATGAAGTTCTTTTAGGCAACCCTACATCTGCCAAATGTATGGCAAGTTCACTTAACTCTCTGAGAGAGAGAGAGATGCTTCAAAAAGCATGCACCCCTCAATCTCTCTCCAGGCAGAGGTAAGCAGAGTTCACCTCTTCATTCCTTTGTTTCCCGCACCTGTCTCTAGAACTTCGGTGGTAACTGAATTGGGGTCACCTCTACCTTAATCCTGGCTCTATAAGAGTCTGTCAAGGAGCCAGTAGTGTAAGCAGTTTTTTTTAATGTGAGGTGGGGGCAAGTTGCTGCAATATGAAGGTGACAGGATAAAATGTAAACATCTGATGACACTTCTGACCACTAGTGCCACATATGTGTCCTGGTCCTTCAGCTGGCAGACATTTGTGCCACAGTGCAGAGCTCATCAACATACAGTGATTGTTCATGTTGTGTTTGCTTGGACTGCTGTGATACTCACTCTTCTGTCTTAGTACATCACACTGACCAGCCAAGTGTACAAATACAGTGCTTCAGATTAACATGTCCATCCATGCAGCACCATGATACATTGCATTGTATCATTTAGCACCCAATGAGTATGGTTCTGTGGTTATTCAACGTTCTGTTGTTATAGCTTGCAAGTCATGTGACATGTTATGGGTTTGTGAACTGTGATATGCCAGCATTGGTCTCAGTATTAGTTGTTACAATGCATTACTCCTAACCCTATATGCACATTCACACGTGCGTGCACATGCACAGTTGCATGCATAAATGGATGTACAGCTGTATAAGTACTATATTGTGTTACATTATATGTTTCTGTTACATTTTGTACGAGATGGATTTACTTGTGCTAGACATCATATATGTGTAACATATCATTATCATTGCGTTTGGCACATATATGTGCCTGCATATGTTTCAGTTTTGGTTTAGAGGTAATGGCACTGCTATGCTGTGTATTCAACATTTGCACACATTACTGCTTGTGCTATTCTGCTTCTATATTACACTTGCTCAGGACATTTCTTTGGGGGCAGCTATACCATAACATAGAGGTGGCTATATCTGTGTGATATTTGGGGTTTGACTGTTTTTTGTTTATTATGGATTGCTGGAATTTAGTCATGGTAGTACAGGGGTTCAGCAAGTAATATCACCACTGCAAAGCAATAAGTTCTCTGGTGCAGTTGTTGGCCAGGGGATATTCTGTGTCTGCATATAATCCCTGTATCCTTAAGGGTTTTTATCAACTGCTGCAATTTCCTCCCACCTCCCAAAGACATGCAGTAGGTAAACTGTTATTCTCCTGATTGCCCGTAAGTGTGCATGTTGTGTGTGTGCCTGTGACTGAGTGAGAGTATGCATTCAGTGACTGACTGGTGCCCTGTCCTGAATGTGTTTTGATGTGTTGCGCCCAGGAGCTGTACAGATAGGCTCCAGCATCCCCACAACTCTTTTAAGGATAAAGTATTTTATCAAAAAGAAGATGAATGAGAAGATGAAATTTCATTATATGTTGCCTCTTTGCAATTTTGCCTCACTTGTTCTGAGCTTATGGTTCACTTGAAAGCGTATGCCAATGTAGCGGTGTGCCACCATCACAAAGCAAACTCAAATTCTTAGCAGTTTTATGTTTAGTTACAACACTTAGTGTTAGCTCAGTGAATCACTTCACTAAACACCAACTTATTTGAATCCCACTGACTCGTCTTTCCTTCCACAATATCATCAGATTCAGTTAGGTAGGCACAGTGTTTTTTAAGATGCTTACATGTTTTCTTCTTCTGTTTCCAAGAAGAAGGTAATGCATATCTGAAAATCTTTCCACGTAAACCTTTTCTACAGCCCTATGCTACTCGTTTTAGAGACTCCTGCTTTTATGTGTCACACTGGAGCCTTAGGTTTCTGCTGATGTCAGGGTGCATGGTGTCCTGATTCTGGTATAATGAGAATTGTAAGCAAAACTTTTCTTGTCACCACACCCATCTGAAATATAACACTTTAAGGAAGTATGCTTGTATCAAAATATGCTTTGTACAAACCTGTATTAGAAGTATTTTAGGCAGTTTAGATTTCTAGGCTGCATGAACCATAATGTTTCTAAGAAATGTTCAAAAAAAATGTATTCATTTGAGTACAGTAAGTGGGCATTGATGCATCCTATAGAAGTAATACATAAAATAGGTTCATTGAAATGGATAAAAGCTGCCCAGACCAATTCACAGTGGAAAAGGCATGTGAAACTGTACTTTTAAAAAGCATCAGCTTCTACACTCAGTATCTGCACATTCAGCATGTATTACTTAGCGTTGAAAAAAATAGTTACTGTAAGTCTAAAATCCCACTAGACAGATTTCTGTGATGGTGATTTTTGTCAGGCTATTGCAGTACTGTACCAAAATTATAGCCCACAAGTGTATTACCATGTTACACAATTTGTAACGTTATGAGTCTCCAACTGGATCTTAAGCATCCACTTATAAAGAACAAAAGAATTCAGCACAAAGTCATCAATTTTAAGTGCACACAGTGTGCTAAAGTTGACCCTTGATAACGGTTGTCTGCAGATTTTCTTAGTGTCTCATCTCATAATCGTAGACCTGTCAGCTTAACTGTGCAATGAATCGACTCTGTAGGAATAAATATACCCACAAACCAATTGCTAAGTTTGTATGTGCCATA
>NC_056750.1:25841031-25876031 GCF_019279795.1 Protopterus annectens
TTGCAATTTGTGGGGTATAATTTTTACCTTAATATCCTCATGTTCTTCCTACCGATGTTATGCACCTCTCCACATCTCGCCCCCTGGGGATCAGGAAGGGAAATGTTACAAATTTTCATCACCATGGCCAATCAAAGTGCTACTTACAGAAATGTTCATATTGCCAAGTACCACTGTGTCCTTCAGCAATGACCATATTTTGCTTGTATTCCAGTGCCCATGTGTTTACTTTGATAACAGCAGACAGCATTTCAGGTTCACTTCCTTCTTATTCCACACAAATCCTTTAGTTATCAGCAGCAGACATTCAATTTTTTTTAAATAGTTTGATTTACTACTTCTCTGAGAATGTGAACTGGTGAAAAGACCCTTCTGAGACCTGATTCAGGTGCAGGGAATAAAACCCATTTATTAAGTGCAAAGTATGTTATAGATAAAACATTTATTTTCAGTCCACTTTATGTACATTGTACAATTCATTTTAGAGTGGTATGTCATAAGCTGTGAAAGCTTTAGGAAGTTTTTCTATCCAGCATTCACTGGTGCATAGATTCACAGGTACTTAGGCAATTGAGCCATAAGGATTTTTAGAAGCTTAGTCACAGATTCCCATGAAGTTCAGCCCTTATATTTTAAGTATGAATAACCTAGAGGTAAGTAGAACATTTACATGATGCCTCTGTCACTGTGGGACAAAGGTGCTGAACCACTGGGCAAATTTACAGTTACTCATCCATTTATCCAGATTATGTTTGAATATTGTAAGAGCAGTACTTTGGTTTATTTGGAGAGGAAGACAATTCCCAGGAAGTGGTATTTTCTGTAGTGCATATCTAGCCCTCCAACATATTGTATGTTGAAAAAGAGATTTCTGTTTCTTGAATGGATGTTTATCCCCACTGGACTTATGAATGTGCAGTAGGTTGGACAAAATATGTTCTGTTGAGGCTCTGTATGTGAGGCAGAGATTAACACTCTGTAACCTGTATGACACCAATTAGTGGGACAAGGCTTTGAGGTGGTCTACATAGTTTTTATAGTTTAGGCCCTTGATTTTTCTTAGTGAAAAATATTGTGGGCATTTGACTTGTGTCTAATGTCTGGACATGCACATACAAAATGGAGCATTGTACTCAATGATCAGTCTGATGACTGCAGATTACAGTGGAATGATCACATCCCTGGACCTGAATGCCATACCCTTAGCAATAAGCTGTGCAATAAAAAAAAAAAAACACTTTCTTACAATACTGAATACATGGTGATCCTTCCCAGGTCTTTAACAACTGGATCATTATTCCATAGTGAGATGTCAATGTGATAGTTACAAGGGACTTCTTGCTTGCCAAAGGATGCTTGAAATTCTGTTTTACTCCATGGTTTTGACACAAGATATTTGTTAGGGAAGGTCCATCTTGGAAGATCTTGATGTCCTCTAGGAAGTTTATGATGGCAGCAAGTTCACAATCATCTGCAAACTTGGTCAGCCAAAACCCTTAACAGTAACGTTGATATCCAAGAAGTAAATGCCAAAAGGGTGGCCCAAGAACTGAACCCTGGGGTACGTCATTACTGACAGAGCTTGGGGAGCAGGTAGAGCTGTCCACCATAATTTCATGGGTTCTGTTTGTGAGGCAGTTTGCAATCCAGTGAGTTATATTATTGTTTAACTGGGATGCTGTTGAACACCTTTGTAAAGTTTACAAAAGTGGTGTGTACTGATTTGCTGTCATGTAATTGCTTCCATAACCTTCTCAAAGAAGTCAACCAAGTTAAGGAGACATGATATTCCCCAGCAAAACTGAACTGGCTTAGTTTGAGAGTTTGTAGGTCACCTATGTCCTTGTTTATTAACTCCATAATGATCCTTTCCATAGCCTTACAGATGAGAGTGGTCAGACTCAGGAGTCTATAATTTACTGGGTCCATTGATATCTTACCTTTCTGCAACTACCAGTTGCAGTCTTCCATTTACTTTGTCCATTAGAGAACCCCTGTAGGAAATCCAAAAGGTCCTGTTTCAGTCTCGCTAGTAAGCATTGTGGTATGTGTTCTTGGCTTTCAGTAGTGCCTGGAGGACTTGGTCATGTGAGATTTGAAGGGGGTGTAGATGTGGGCACGAGGTTTTGGAATGTAGGAGAGGAGGGGGTGAAGTTAAATCTAAATTTTTCTGCTAATAGATTGGCTATGTCCTCTGGCTCCAAGTATGTGATATAATTTCCTATTAGCTCTGCATTGTGCTGGGCATTGTTTATAAAGTTTCTAACATAGTAAAGAAGTACCTCATATCTGATTTGATCACTGTCCAGATTGTTAAGTTAAGCAAGATCTTTTTTTGCATCTTGAGAGGTACATTTATTTTTATGTTGAATGCCTTTTTTTTTATAGAGACACTGCTTACTTTTGGGTTCCACCATAGGAGTTTATTTTTGAATTTGCCAATTTAATTTGGAGGGGGATAGCTGTATCTATGCAGCTGTTTAAATGTGTAGAGAATTTGGCAGTAAAGGATTCCAAATAAGCAATAATATCATTAACTTAGAAGGAGATGTTGAATTTATCCGGGTCGTCACTCGGATGGGGTGGCCTTGACATTATCATTGAATAGTGCGTTATCAAAGGATGCTTCTGGCTTCAGTCATAAGGTGAAGGTGACGACTCAATTGTGGTCAGATTTTACCAGGGAGGGAGTTACCATTGGTAGGGAGTAGAGCAGTCCCGTATTGGTGAGGGCCAAGTCCAGGATTTTATCTCCTAGTGCATTGATGAAATCTTGAAATCTCTGGGCATACATGTAAGGATATACATATGTTTCAATTAACGGAGGTTTTGAAGTGCCCTAGGAGAATGGTGTTTGACTTAATACATAGGGACCCCATACTAGTTAGGTAGGAGTTATGTGCTGAGGGTGTCCTATAATTAGCTGTGATGCGATAAGGGATTTTGTTAATGGTAAGCTAAACATGGAGAAATTCCAGATCATTATCTTGTCTAACTACTCTGGAAATTAAGTGTTTACTTTAAAAATATGGAGACACCACCATCTTTAATACCATCACCTGATGTGGTGGGATTGAATGTGTGGAATGTGTTGAAACCCTCTACTGATGGTATGCTCTCAATGGTCTTGCAACAGGTCTCTGTAACAATGCATGCATCAGTGTTTTCCAGGATAAAGAGTGCTTCCAGGGGGTGGAGATATTTATTTATTTTTTGCTACAGCTCCTAGCACTGAGCAGGAATACTGTAATGTCACCTGGAGTCGATTTTATTATGTCGGAAGCTTTTGAGGATGACATTCCTTAAATAAGGCACTGTGGAGTAGATTAAGTTTTAGCTAATATCTATGAAAGCCTTGGGGTATAGATGCAGAACATCCCTGTCAAAGCAGTTAGGACAGTCTACCATTTCCTACCAGGCTGATATGTATATTAGACACCCCCCCTTTGAATGATACCATAAGCTAAGCCAATAGTTGTTGAAGTCAGCAATCTTTTGTACATATTGCGGCATCATTCTTGATATTGATAAAATATTCATTCTCCAATCAGGGTTTAATATACAATTCTCTAATCCTAGTTGCACACTCTGCTTAGAAATATTTCTGTCATTACCATTACAGTTAATTCAACGTCTTCAGTGTTTGAAATGACACTTACATCCAGTACAACAGCCTACAAAACTACTCCTTTACTGTCTCAAGCATTGAATATGTTGTTGGGGTAACAGCTTAATCACAAGTAACAAGGCAGTCACCTGTTATCATCTCTGAGTTTTAGCATTTTTTAACTCTGTACATAATTTTAGGTTTTAATAATTCACTTTCCAAACAACAGATGAATGATTTTACAGTGGAAGCATATTTGCTATTTATTTATTTATTTATTTATTTATTTATTTTTAGGAAAACCCGTACTTGTGCAGCGACGAATGTGATGCATCAAATCCTGACCTCGCTCACCCAATACAATTTATGTTTGATAAAGAGCAGCACGGACTCACAACATACTGGCAAAGTGTATCCTGGAGCAAGTATCCCCAGCCATTAACAGCTAATATCACTCTGTCTTGGAACAAAAGCATTGAGCTAACAGATGACATCACCATCACTTTTGAGTATGGTCGGCCCACCGTAATGATATTGGAAAAGTCTCTGGATTATGGGCGGACATGGCACCCATATCAATATTATGCTGATGACTGTTTGGAGGCCTTTGAAATGCCTGCAAGGAAGGTGCAGGACCTGACCATCAGTAGTGCTAATAGGGTTATTTGTACAGAGGAGTACTCTAGGTGGGCGGGCTCCAAAAACCAAAAGAATGTCCATTTTGAAGTACGGAACCGCTTTGCCATATTTGCTGGCCGTGAACTTCGGAACATGGGCAACGTTTATATGAAGTTTGAGAGTACAAAGGGCTGGAAAGAATTTTTTACTCTAACAGATCTTCGTCTGAGGCTGCTAAGGCCAGCACTTGGTGGAACATATGTCCAACGTGACAACTTGAATAAATATTTCTATGCCATTTCAAACATTGAAGTAACAGCCAGGTAAGATATTTCCCTCAATCAAAAGCATTCTTAAAGTCTTTTCATTATTTTTTTAAAGGTGATGCTACTTGACAATAGGCATATATGTAATCATGGACCATTATATGAAAGCTATAATGAATTACAGCCATTTGTGATGGTTCAAGAGTGCAAGCTTTAAATTAGCAATGTATTATCTGACCTACTTTTTAGTTTTACTGATATATTTATATGCATCTTTCAGCTATTCGTTCTCTAATTACCCACTCTATTCTGGCACTCGCTTAGCTCAAAGCAGTCAGTTGTGATTGTGGTGAAAGACCTTCATAGGATGTATATGCACACATACACACACATACACACACACACACACACACACACACACACACACACACACATGCACGCACACACGCACACACACACACACACACACACACACACACACACACCACACGCACTCACAAACACACACACAACATGTACTCACAATCACTCACTCATTTACCCACTTATTCTGTCAGTTCACCCAAAGCACACCTCTGAGAACTTAAGAGTAAAAAGTTACATGCCAAAGGAAAACAGTTGAGAACCTGTAAGCTTTTTTAGAATTGTAATCCTTTTAAACAGACTGCATTGAACTAATGTACCATGCAAATATCATTCCATAGTTGGGATTGTATATGTGCAAAACCATCCCTAAATGCTGTCTTTGTACCACATCATAACTGCAGTAAATGACATCAGATTTTATAATCACATCATTTAGAAAACATTAGATTTTTGATATATTTTTTAAATGTCATTTTAAAATTAATCAAAAATAAGCAAGTAAATAAATAAGAAACAATGAAATACTTCCACATGGTCATTTATAAAGGCACATTCTCATCTCTACTATAATGCAGCAAACAATATAAGTTGTATTAAATTAGTGTGTGCAACTGATACACCAGTGAAACATATAAACATAAAATGAAGCTACATGATACACCGTGGTATTACTTAAAAAGAGGAAGGCATTTCCTTTTGAACTAATGTGATTTTATAACTGAAATAAACAGTGATTGGATGGGAAGAATGAGTTGTTATATGTGAAATATTACTTAGTTAAATGTGAAACATTACTGAGTTATATGTGAAACATTACTTAGTTAAATGTGAAACATTACTGAGTTATATGTGAAACATTACTTAGTTAAATGTGAAACATTACTGAGTTATATGTGAAACATTACTGAGTTATATGTGAAACATTACTTAGTTAAATGTGAAACATTACTGAGTTATATGTGAAACATTACTTAGTTATATGTGAAACATTACTGAGTTATATGTGAAACATTACTTAGTTAAATGTGAAACATTACTGAGTTATATGTGAAACATTACTTAGTTAAATGTGAAACATTACTGAGTTATATGTGAAACATTACTTAGTTAAATGTGAAACATTACTGAGTTATATGTGAAACATTACTTAGTTATATGTGAAACATTACTTAGTTAAATGTGAAACATTACTTAGTTATATGTGAAACATTACTTAGTTAAATGTGAAACATTACTTAGTTAAATGTGAAACATTACTTAGTTAAATGTGAAACATTACTTAGCTATATGTGAAACATTACTGAGTTATATGTGAAACATTACTTAGTTATATGTGAAACATTACTTAGTTAAATGTGAAACATTACTTAGCTATATGTGAAACATTACTGAGTTATATGTGAAACATTACTTAGTTATATGTGAAACATTACTTAGTTAAATGTGAAACATTACTGAGTTATATGTGAAACATTACTTAGTTATATGTGAAACATTACTTAGTTATATGTGAAACATTACTTAGTTAAATGTGAAACATTACTGAGTTATATGTGAAACATTACTTAGTTATATGTGAAACATTACTGAGTTATATGTGAAACATTACTTAGTTATATGTGAAACATTACTTAGTTAAATGTGAAACATTACTGAGTTAAATGTGAAACATTACTGAGTTATATGTGAAACATTACTTAGTTATATGTGAAACATTACTGAGTTATATGTGAAACATTACTTAGTTATATGTGAAACATTACTTAGTTATATGTGAAACATTACTTAGTTATATGTGAAACATTACTGAGTTATATGTGAAACATTACTTAGTTATATGTGAAACATTACTTAGTTAAATGTGAAACATTACTGAGTTATATGTGAAACATTACTTAGTTATATGTGAAACATTACTTAGTTATATGTGAAACATTACTTAGTTAAATGTGAAACATTACTGAGTTATATGTGAAACATTACTTAGTTATATGTGAAACATTACTTAGTTATATGTGAAACATTACTTAGCTATATGTGAAACATTACTTAGTTAAATGTGAAACATTACTGAGTTATATGTGAAACATTACTTAGTTATATGTGAAACATTACTTAGCTATATGTGAAACATTACTTAGTTATATGTGAAACATTACTTAGTTATATGTGAAACATTACTTAGTTAAATGTGAAACATTACTGAGTTATATGTGAAACATTACTTAGTTATATGTGAAACATTACTTAGTTATATGTGAAACATTACTTAGCTATATGTGAAACATTACTTAGTTATATGTGAAACATTACTTAGTTATATGTGAAACATTACTTAGCTATATGTGAAACATTACTTAGTTAAATGTGAAACATTACTTAGTTATATGTGAAACATTACTTAGTTATATGTGAAACATTACTTAGTTATATGTGAAACATTACTTAGCTATATGTGAAACATTACTTAGTTATATGTGAAACATTACTTAGCTATATGTGAAACATTACTTAGTTATATGTGAAACATTACTTAGCTATATGTGAAACATTACTTAGTTATATGTGAAACATTACTTAGTTATATGTGAAACATTACTTAGTTATATGTGAAACATTACTTAGCTATATGTGAAACATTACTTAGTTATATGTGAAACATTACTTAGTTATATGTGAAACATTACTTAGCTATATGTGAAACATTACTTAGTTATATGTGAAACATTACTTAGTTATATGTGAAACATTACTTAGCTATATGTGAAACATTACTTAGTTATATGTGAAACATTACTTAGCTATATGTGAAACATTACTTAGTTATATGTGAAACATTACTTAGTTATATGTGAAACATTACTTAGTTATATGTGAAACATTACTTAGCTATATGTGAAACATTACTTAGTTATATGTGAAACATTACTTAGCTATATGTGAAACATTACTTAGCTATATGTGAAACATTACTTAGTTATATGTGAAACATTACTTAGTTATATGTGAAACATTACTGAGTTATATGTGAAACATTACTTAGTTATATGTGAAACATTACTTAGCTATATGTGAAACATTACTTAGTTATATGTGAAACATTACTTAGTTATATGTGAAACATTACTTAGTTATATGTGAAACATTACTTAGTTATATGTGAAACATTACTTAGTTATATGTGAAACATTACTTAGCTATATGTGAAACATTACTTAGTTATATGTGAAACATTACTTAGTTATATGTGAAACATTACTTAGCTATATGTGAAACATTACTTAGTTAAATGTGAAACATTACTTAGTTAAATGTGAAACATTACTTAGTTATATGTGAAACATTACTTAGTTATATGTGAAACATTACTTAGTTATATGTGAAACATTACTTAGCTATATGTGAAACATTACTTAGCTATATGTGAAACATTACTTAGTTAAATGTGAAACATTACTGAGTTATATGTGAAACATTACTTAGTTAAATGTGAAACATTACACAACATCTTAGTGAATTAAAAGCTTTGACCACATCCCCATTTCGTCTCTGCACTGATACTGGTAAGGAATACATTTGACTGTCATCACTGTACCCAGAAAAAGCTTTTAATGAGGGATTTTATAACAAAAAGTGAATTTATATTTGCAATAATATGGGGAAAAAAGCCTCACAACATTTTGGGTACCTGATGATGTAGTTGGTGCAAAAGGTAATTCCCAAACTGCTGAAGTTAGCGTGAGCTCATTAACGCTCGCTGGCAGTTAGCTAATGAGGTGTTAGATTCCTGGCATTAGCTGGATAAACTGTAATTGTCTGGAGCTTGTGGTCAAACAAAATTTAAACTGGAGACAAAAAAATCTTTTCAACTGAACATGGAAGGCAAATTTTTACTTTCCTTGTCCAGAAAGAGTGTAGCTAGGCGTACTCCGTGTACTCAAATTAGCACTTTTTTTTCTGAGCATCCCTTGGAAATGTCAACACTCAAAAGTACAGAATGTTTAGAACTGTGTAAACAAATATTTACAGTAATGAGGTATAGAAAGAATAATTCTTGTATGAAAGGAAGACACCTCTAAAATAGATTTTTATGGGAATAAGTGGCAACAGTTGAAAACGTTTTACATTCCAAAATAGATTTTTATGGGAATAAGTGGCAACAGTTGAAAACGTTTTACATTCCAATATGTACTGGGTGACATTTTGAGCGTTGAGTACATTTTAAAAATGATAGGCAGGTGGTAGGGCAACAACTTTAGGTCTGAGCACAAAATATACATTTCTGGCTGTACCTCTGATGTCCAGTTATAACACTTTTTTCCATTTAAATTAACTACAGTACTGAATGCCACAAATTCACTACCATAATTAAGTGCCAATGTAACAAAAGCACTCTCTGCAGTCTGCCTTTCAAGTAGTAAAATCAGGCATGAAACAAAGCAGCCCACATAATTAGTAAACGTGCATGAACCGGTAAATACCACAATCAGCTTTGAATGTGGGAGTGAGTTAATCATAGTTTTAACATTCAACATATTACATTTGGGTAAATTTGGCATACTGGTTAAGGTCTTTACCTTACACACACAAGATACAGGGTTTGATTCTGACCACAGGGATTATTGGGTAGACTTAAAGTGGCCCTTCAGGGCAGTCAGCCTAGTATTCACCTATGTAGAGATTATGCTGGTAAAGCATATCCTCGAGTTACTAAGAAATAGCAGTATGAAGCTAGATGAAGTTAAAAATCATTTCTGAAAGTTCTGCAAGCCAAACCTTTTTTCTATGTGGCTCCATATGTGTTTTCACCCCCAAAAGAACTATTCTATTTTGGGAAACTAAAAGTAGTCAAATGCATAAAGTAAAGCTGGATTCCCAGACAGTTTCAGAACAGAATAACTTGATGATGGCTACTATAAGCTTCAGGTAGTTTCATTTAAATCTTTTAAATTGAAAAAAACATTTGTTTAATATGTGTATGTGGCTGGAAAGTGATTATCTGCAAGGCTGATTAATTCTGCTATGCTATACATCATTTTGTTCAGTTTGTATATTGTGTAACTGTTAATAGTAGAAAATTCAATTCTCAATTTAGCTTTTGCCTTGTTCCATACTGAATAAGAGATACAAATCATCAAATCTTTTGCATAGTGTGATGTATCTAAATTTGAAACTTCTTTACTATTTGAAAGGGAAGGTTTATATAATATTAATAATTCTTGTATCATTTATACATGCTTAGGACATTTTAAACTGCTTTTGTTTTGCTTTCTAAAACCTGGCAAAGGCCCATATCCATTTAAGAGATTTATTAAATAAGGAAGGCATGTTTTCATACTTAGTTAAACGTACTTATAAGTCACATTCAAGCAGAGCATGTAGTGATTTGTACCTGCTGAGGTAAATCCATTAATTGTGGAATGCCTAAGGCAGTGAATTAATTAATGGTTCAGAACAGAGAGCAAACAGTAAGAGATACAATGAGAATCTTTGTCATGTTCCTTTGATAAGGGTAAACAAATGGTCTGGATTATTCATAAACACAGTGTGCAGTTGCATAGATGCATTCAGCACATTGTTTGTAGTACACTGCCATTCCAAAATTCAGATTTACAAAAAGATTTACACTTTTAAGCTTTTTGAATGGTGCACAAACACATATAGTACAGTGTGGTATATCATGTGTACTAGTGTGCTGACAAGAGGTAACTGCTACTCAGTATGGTATAATATACCTAAGTAGCTACTTACTAAATATATTCTACATTGTTAAATAATTATTCCTTGCTGTGCTTTACCATAAAAACAGTATCTCCATAGGTTATGATAACATCCCTTGCTGCCTACTGGAAAGCACAAAACACTGCCAAACTAAGCCTCTTCCAAACATATTCCACCTAGGATTCTCCAGTTGTTATATCCAGAGGCTTGGAGATCTGCCAAAGTGGCATCATGGCATACAGGTGCCCTCACCACAGACTCTAGTAATTATAGGCACATAAGTCTCAGCAGAATCCTTTGCAAAGTCAGAAGATGCATTATAATTTAACTCAAAACAAAAGACTTGGATGATATACAGTGCCTTGGTCAGAATCAGTTTGTTTCTCGTGAAATGCACGTTATGTCTACTCTGTGAGGTTGAGTTCTTTGAAAGGATTACTGAGACTTTGGATTAGACTCAGTCTATCATTACTGCTTAACTAGTTCAGGGCATAATCTTGAACACCATTCCCCATTGAGGCATTAGCAATATGCTCACTTACCTCCCCCCCCATGTTACTTATTTGATACCTAACTGACTCACCTGTTGAGCCCATGTGTTTAAGGTTGGCAGTACCTCTTCCATACAAAACCATATCACAAATGGTGACCCACAGGACACAGTCTTAGGCCCCCTCTTGTTTGACATCCACTTCCTTGATGTGAAAATGGAAGTCAAAGGCCTAGTTTACTGAAGAAAGCTGGGTGCTGCCAAGGACTTCCTTACAGGCATCTGTATACTCTAGAAAGGGCTTGACCAAACCAGTGTCTGTTGTAATTAACAGTAGGATCAAATTCTGTACCAAATAAAATGCAGTTTACATCTGGGAAGTCTAACTTCCACAGTTTCTACCACATGTAGGACACTTCTCCTTAAAACTGACACAGTCCTTAGAGATTTGGAAACATTACCGAACAGTGAGTTCTCCTTCCATCTCCACAGAGCAGTCATGGTTAGAAAATTTTTCTGTCTATTTCTGTCTAGCATAGTTAATTTCTGGGATAATCTCCTCTAAGTCCCCGGAAGCATTAGTTTCTCTCTATGGATTTTTCTTATAGCAACTCACTGCTTGTGTTACAACTGATGTAAAGAACAATGTTGGGTCTATTATTAAATATATCCCCCCCTTCTGCATCAATTTCTCCAAAAATTCTGTCTAACTAAAGAGACCTTAGAGATTCCTAATTCATTTTTTGGCTCCCTAAACTAGCCAGACAGAATAAAGCCCTCTAATTATTATTCAGATACATGGGCACTTGTTTGGTGATCTCTGCCTGACCATTTGTGCTATGAAAGACCCCATAAAAAAAGCTAAAAGATTCATAAAAAGTCTTTATTATAACTTAGCTCTTCTCATTTTGAAATGTTTGACAGATGAACACAGACCTACTTTTGGTTATAGGAATAAATAGAAGCTATGTGTATTGTGACTTTTAGAACCATGGTACCTTAGGGATTCAGTTTGGATATACCTTGCACATTTTTTACCTGCAAGGAGTAAAAGATTCAACAACCTAGAATTGGAGGAAGACAGAGAAAAAGTAGGAATATCCACCAGTAAAACAGGCAAGCTTGGTGGTAACAAAAAAGATGTACCCAGTCACATATGGCACCAGAGGAACACCTCCAACAGATGCTAGAAACTGTATAGCACATCCTATGCAGTTTTGTAGTTACGTAAAAATATTTAAAGTGCCATTACAAATCAAAAAACTAAATTTGAAAGATTTAGTGGAAAACATTGGTAACAAGAACCTTGTATCCCAGACAGATCTATCTATATGTGTATTCAGTGCGAGTTCCCACATAACTGTATACATTGTCCATACGGTTCGCTGGTGTAGTAAGAAGTATTTTGTACAAACTGTCTGTTTCTCTCTTGGTACACGAGTCAGAACTCCTAAAGTGTGTCAGCTCTATGACCCATCTTGGCCAGTCTTTAGATTTAATCTGTACAACATGCAGGCATTCAGCTTCTCAATCAATTTCTTATTTACGTTTTGGCTATACCGACCAAAATTGTGATTTCTAATCAACTCCTCCCAGGACAAAATGTTGTCATTATCTAATAGTTGCTGGCAATCTCTAAGCTCTGTGCATTGCTTGAGCTCTCTAAGGTGAACAAGATCCCATGCGCCCCTGGTTTTACAATTTAGTATGGGAAGCATAAACAACATACAGTTAAGTGAAACCTCTTCCCTAACTGACATCATCATAACGGAGAAAATCTCTGAGGAGGAGTGAAACTGTGGTTCCCTTCTGTACTGCAAAACTTTCCAGATGCCCCCTATTCCCCCCACCTTGTGGGACAAAACTGAGCACCATATTACACATTTTTGGGGGCAATAAGTTCCCTGAAGATTTTTCTTCTAGCTGCTAAGGCATATAACATCGTCTGGTAGGCAAAAGTTAAACGCTGCCATTTCATTCTTGGTTTTCCACCAAGACAGATAAAGTTCCACAGACAGGGAACATTCCAGAAGTGAGGAAGGGGTGACAGGAGAATGGCCTGGGAAGTGTACAGTATCAGTGGCAAAACATACCAGGCTACAACATGTACGTCAATACAGAGATGATTCCAAATGTGGCAAAATGCTTTTACGTTATTTAGGATCTTGTCATAAGTGGTGTGCAGGGAGATCCAGCTGAAGCCCTAAATGTAGAATATTTCCATCTGTGGCCAAGAATGGAAAAGCTGACACATTTGAGAGAAGTATTGTAATTAATTTTAACTACCTTTATTTTCTCAGTATTCATTTTGTACACTGACAGAGGGAACCAAAAGAATTGGGTTCTTGGATCACTGATGGGAGTTCCATTTCAGAATTTGTAATGTAACTCATTAAGTCATCAGCATACAGTGATAGCTTGTGAGATATTACCCCATGTGCATACCCTGAGATAGGAATTTGTCTAATGCGTGCAGCTAATTGCTCAGGATAGATAGCAAAGAGGACTGAAGAGAGAGGGGATAACCTTGCTGTGTCCCTCTGCAGATAGAAATAGGATTAGAAGATGATGTATCTCACTTTATCCTGGCCAGGGAACCCAATTAAAGTGCTTGTAAGGTAGTTGGGAACCTGGTAGGGACTGCAGCTGTGCTAGTACCCTCTATAGGAAGTCCCATTGGACCCCATCAAAGGCCTTTTCTGCATCAAAGCTCATAAATAACAAGCTGTAATGAGAGATTCATGCCATTTCTATCTGCAGGAGTGATTTGATAAGGTTATCAAATGTGGTTACCCTTAACAAAGCCAGTTTGATCATGGTGAATAATTTTTGTCAGGAATGTCACCACCCTTTGTTTAGGGATTGTCATGAAAAGCTTATAATCAAGGAGTAAGAGAGAGATGGGAGTATAAGATGGTGGAACTGATAGGCCCTTACCTAATTTGTGTATTGCCACCAATATTACCTCTTTCCGGGTGGGGGGAGGGGAGCCCCTATAAGCACATGGTTACACACCTTCATGAAAGTTGAAATAAATTCTGAATCCCCCCACTTGTAGAGTTCAAATGGGGCACTATTACTAGCTGTGGTTTTCCTGGTAGCCGTCCTGCCCATTGTGTCTGAAATCTCTTTGGGAGTTACTGGAGTAAATTCATCGGGGTAATGAAAAGGGGGGAAGATACTGAGCAATCGTTTCTAAAGAGTGACGGTTCATACATTCCTCTGACTACAGAAAGGAGAAATAATCAACAAATGCCACCATAATACCTTGTGGTGCCATACATCATCTTTTTTGTGCAGGGGTGTCTTATTTGGAGAACCTGCCCATCAACAACCTGTTTAGACATTTGTAAATGTAAATGTGTGTTCTAGATAGAAGATTGAACAAAGTCATTCAGATTAAAGGTATTATGGGTTTGTTCCAAACCCAGCTTGTAGGAAAGCAAGCAGTCCATCTGATTTCTAATATCCACTTCTCTTTGCCTAACCTCTGGTGTCTACTGAGTGTCAATAGTTCTACCTGAAGCAGCAAGAGTATAGTCCATAGGTAAGATTGTATACCTCCTGTGGAATTCTGAAGGATTTAGTGAGGTTTCCTTTGGAAGCATCCCATGCCCCTGAAGCTGCATCAGTATTTGTTGCCATGGTCACCACTCCCTCCTTAAATAATGCATTCAACTTATTCCTAAAGGACTCTCCTTTACAAAACAGAAGTTTCAGTTTCTAATACTTCTCTATTTCCACATTATCCAGCTGTAGGATTCATTTTATAGAAGCCATGGTAAAAAGAAATAGGTAGGTTGTTCCCAAGTAATAATAAACTTATCAACATGGGAAAAGTTCTTAAAAAGGGGGAGAAAGAAGATAAACCCCTCAGTGGGCCTTTGTAGTAGCCTGTCATCTGCCATGTCAAATGTTTTGATGTGTTTCCAAAACAATTTACCGACTGGAAGTACAAATGATTTCCTAATATCAGAAGAGACATACAGTGAAGAAATTCCAGTCCACAGCCCATATAACTATTCCTACCTGCAGGGAAACCCAGTCTCTAACTAAAGGTGCCAGCTCACTGGAAAAGGTACAGGGTGGCAAGTATACATTTAGTAACATGATATGGCAACATGCCAGCCTCCCTTTTATTGGTACATATCTTCCCTGGTCATCACTGACTACCTTATTTAACTGGAATGGAGTATTAGCCCTTATGAGTGTGATTACCCCTCTTGTGTGGCCTACAGGAGTACAGAAATAATATCCCTGTACTCATCACTCATTAGACCTATGATTGAGTACAATGCCCCATTCGGAATGTATCTGACCCAACACCTGCAGCAGCTGGAAAGGCCCCAAAAGTTCCTCACCAAAAGGATAAAGGGTCTCAAAAATATGTCTTATGCTGCCCGACTGAAAGAACTCCAGCTCTATTCAGTCTCATACCGCTTGCTCAGAGGTGACCTGTGCCTGACATATAAGGCCATGTCAAACCCAGATTTGATGAATATGCTTCACCTCAAAAAATCTAGATCCCTCAGAACCACAAGGGTGGGAGACTTAAACCTTGACACGGTTATTAATAGAACGTGCTGGAGGGACAGATTCATCACCCAGAGACTCCCTATGCTGTGGAACAAAATCCCGGTACATGTGAGGCAGAGCACCTCGCTGGCCTTGTTCAAGAGGAATCTTGACCAATGGATGGGAGACCGCAGATATACCCCAGGGATTACTTCAGTGTCACTGCTTGACAGAGGCACAGCAAAATAATAGGCATAGTTTTATTCAAACTAAAGGGGTGGCGAAAGCCACATAACTATAGGCTAGGCTTATAAATGCCCTTGGGCAGATAGCCTAGTATGAACCTATGAACCTATGAACCTATGAATAAAGACCTCAAAGCATAGAGTAACGCTCAGCTGTTAGTTGCATTTCCAGCAGGAGAGTAAAATGCAGCTGAAATGCATGTGTATACGTGAAAACCCTTCTTTGTTTTGGTTCATCCACCACCCTATTAACATTGCATGAGAATAAACTAAAGAGTGCCATCTGTTAACCTCTCATTTATGTCCTGGGGAAACTCACAGCCATCCTTGCTGTATGCAGGTCACTTTGCCCCTACCTAGAAGGTTACAGACAACTACAAGACAAGAAAACTTTATCTCAAGAGAAGATAAGAAATGTAAAAACAAACAACATAGTAAAATGACACTAAGCAACGTCACCACCAACCATGTTACTCATAGAAGTATAAAAAATAAACACCTGTGAGTAAATATGACAGAAAGTGACACTTGCCACCTACTGTAGTAACTGTAAATTTAAACTTCACTTCTGTCTTGGAAATTAAATTAAGTTCTTTGACAGTTATATGGCCTAGAGTAAGCACTCAGAAAAACTAATAGCTGCCCATTTTAAGACTTGCCCCAACATGATCAGAGTGGCCAATACATCAGAATTCTATGATGGTCATTAAGACCCAAGCTTTGTAACTGCCTATGAATTGTGAACCTTTGCTGGCATACCCCACTTTAAATAAATGGACCTCATAGACACAAGCGAGTCATAGAGCACAGTTTTATTCATCATTGTTTATTGTTTTCTAAACCAGCTTCAATCCTTATTATTACAACATAGAAGTAGCAGATTATTGGTTTCTCCTGTCATATACTTAATAAATTAATCCATTCAGTGCTTTTCCTTTGTTTGTTCTCCTCCCACCATATTTCTTTCCTTGGTGTGACTTCAATGCTGTATTTCTTTCTTGTTTATATTTATAATATCTTATCCGTTTTGATCATTCTAGTTGAAGGTCTAAGATTATATGTCAAGATATGGCCTTCACTATCATCTTTGTGTTTGTATTCAGACTTAGAAGGCATTTCTTATAATCATCTTTTTAAGTCTTTCCTTTTCATACAATACTGCAAACAAATTTACAAACCGGAATCAGTGCAAATGGGTCTCTGACTCTCCAACAGAAAGAAAACAGAAACCTTTACAACCCATTTGAAATAAGGCAATGAAACATCCATCAAACTGTGTAGTTAGTGGGGGGGAGGGGCATATGAATGTCAGCATTTCTTATCATGTATCTATTTATGGGGTCATGGGTTCAAAGCTGGAGCACATCCTAATGAAGAACGAACAGTATATTTTGGGTCTGGCTAGAGGTGTTCCACGCAGAAAGAATATTCTTAGCAGCACACATAATGTGGCATGAAGACTTACTTGTGGTACTTAAAAGCTTAAAGGCTATGTGCACAAAATTATTTTCACTAAATGAGATTTATAGACTTTATAGCTATAACATGAACCTATGAACCTACCTATGAAAATCATCAGATGACTATTTTTGATTTGAAAGGTATATATCTCAGAAGTAAATTACCTTAATCTACAGAGCAACATAGTAACTGACAAGAGTGCAAAAAGGTTCAGGAGTTCCTGAAATTAAATTGATCTAAATACATGATTATTGACCTGTGTACATCCGCGGTGGTGCAGCGGTAGCATTGTTGCCTCACAGCAAGAGGTTCTTCCTTTCCATTCTCGGTTGGAGTGCCTTCTGTGTGGAGGCTGCATATCCTCCCCGTGGTCAAGTGGCGTTCGAAAGACATGCGTGAATGGGTGTGTCTTCATTGAAGGTTGGGCGTCGAGCTGGCACCTCGGCACCCATAAAAACTCTACTGCCAATCATTAGCGGACCGGAGTTCTGCTGTGGCGACCCCTAACCGGGAAAAGCCGAAAGAACAACATGATTATTGACCTGTCAGGTTATAGTATCACATAAAAAAGTGACTTTAAAAAGAAACTAGCAAAATGGCACTGTTTTTTCCCTGACATTTCTGAAACACTCCAACTGCAGTATCATGATTGTCCTATATGCCGTAATGATGATTCATTACAGAATCTAGGACAATTTCTTGAAGAGTGATCAATGAGTCACTGAATCACCAATTAAGGCCCCTTCCCTAGCCCTTAGACCTAATATAATCAACTTGAGCATCAGAGAAAACAAATACGTATTTCATATTTGCAGCAATCTTTAAATGAAAGGTTGCTTTAGAAAAAAACAGCCCTTTTGAAAAGTTTCACCAGCTGTGGTCAATGAATGAGTCTCTTGGTTTTGTAGATGAACTGGCTCTCTTTTTCGTTTGTTGGGTTCTAATTATTTCTGCAAATCATACTTTCTAAAACAATGTAAGGATAGAATAATGGGTCTGGATTTAGCCCTATAAACTAATCTTTAAATATTATTTTTAATACATGTTTTTGATAACTAGTTAAAGCCTAATCAATATAAATGTCCACTTCATGTAATTAGAAAAGTTTTACATTCTGTTAAGTTATTCAGTATCATGCAACAAGTATTACAGCTTGTGAGTGTGTAGCCTGTGCCTGCTGGATACAGCTCATCTGTGTCTCATTGTTATAACCAAATGGATATAATGACAGAAGGTTTAGGAGGACACCAAAAATTCTAAAAGGTGAGATACAAGCTGTATAAAAATCTTGATTGCATGCACACCCCCCCCCCCCAAAAAAAAGCAAAAAAGCTCTGAGACTTGCTGTTACTCTTAGGATTCAGTCTAAAGGAGAACACTTCTACTTGGTATAAAAATAAAATCCACACCACAGCATTTTCACTGTCACTGATACACGTATTATAATCCTTACTGATTTAAACGTTTAATGTGACTGCATTTTAAGCAAGAATCTCAGATGCCTTCCTTTGCCCAGTATAAGCTAGTCATTTAAAGTTACCGTACACTTTTCTGTTGGTAAATTTAAAATACACACACACAGACACACACACAGACACACACACACACACACACACACACATATATATATATATATAGTAAACTGCCTGGATGCTTTCTTAACTGCCCAAGTCTAATTGATATGGCTAGCTCCAAGAAAACCCATCAGTTGCTGTTGAAAACTGTACCAAGTGGTAACAAAACCTATATTTGATGCATATGCTAATGAGATCATCACGAGATTAATTTCTGTGTATTTTCAGCTATAATTGGAGTGATTTGACTTGTTGGCATGACCATAACCATATGTTCCATGATGTACTTCACCTCAACACTCCCAAATGGGGTATCATCTTACATGCTGCCTTTAATGCGCAGTATTTCCAAACTCAGGACAAATGGTTAAACAAATACCACTTACAAATATCTCCTGAAAGAAACATTTGATTACACCTTCACTGTTCATGCATTCTCTCATATTTAGCTTTATTCTCTGCATGATCTGATGACTACAACAAATCTTTGTTGCTCACTTGTGAGCTCTGAATGTCTCTCTTAGTGCTTTATGGCTAATTTGCTAGCTCTCCAGTTGGTAGCATCTGTGTGAAGAATATATATTTATTTTCTTTCAATAGGCTGTTGTATTAGCAATTGAACTTTGATGTGGTAGTATCTTTCAATTTAATAATTATGTATTTATTCAGAAAAACAAGCATATGCCTACTTTTTACTATATTGCACTGCTTAAAAAGGAATTTTAATGAACACTGGCATTCTGATATCAAACAACTGAATGAACTGCAGATGAACCCACAAAAGAGACAGACAGCTCTCGTTGTTTTAAAAGAATGTTCTGCTCAACATTAAAATGTTTTATTTTATAACCTTGTGATGGTGCTATGCAGGTCCATGTTTTAGACAGACTGCAGCTGTTGTTTTCATGACTTTGAAAGCTAAATAACAGGCTATGTTTACATGATACAAGACGCGGTGTTTATATTCACTGCTTTTCTTTTCAAGTTCAAAACTGGTGTTAACAGCATTGCTTGCTGCATAAAAATGTTATTAAAACAGTTCAATAGTTTCTTATGAGAATGTGCTACTAGGACGGACTTTACAGAATATACGACTGAAGAAGTGTAGGATTTTTTTCTAATCAGGAACTGTAGATAAGCTGTGAAAGTGCCAGTAAAAAGGCAAAAGCAAACAAAATATATAAAAATTACTGACGTCCTCATTATTATAAAATGGGTAACCTATGGATGGACAAAGATTGGACTCTCAAGCTTCACTTGTCCAAGGTTCAACCGACAATGACTGTAATTCTTCCAAAGTCAGTCCTCCTCCTTCGAGTTGCTGCAACCATTGAGTTAGGATATATAAGTTTGGGTGGTGTGGGGGGGCTTCCACATCAGGAATGCAGGGGGGCATGACCCCCTGCAAAAAAACACTTAAAAAGTGTTTTTCAGCATTTTGTTGACAATGTAATTCAGGGATTCCATTCCTTAGTGCATTCAGATTTATCCACTAATAGTGTAAACATGTAAAATGTCCACTCTTGTAAGGGTTTTATTCTGTCTCAGCACGTTTTTCTTTAAATATGGAACTTGATGATAAGCAACTGTTTTGCAACACTAGTGACTGGTACACTGGAATTATTAAAAAAAGTATAAAAATAACATAAATAATTGTTTGCATTTTTACCAGCATAGTGTAAACAACTTATGTTAGTGTATTTCAGTCAGACTATAGGAAGAATACCAGTGCTGAAAACCTGGATACGTGTAAGTGCCCCAGGTATAGATTTGCACTGAAAGCAGAAATGACATTGTGAACAATATCCTTAACACCCTTCCAAATATTATTAATATTTCTTTAAAAGGCAAACAGTTCGTCATGCCTAGAGTTTTTTTTTTTTTTCAAAAGCCATATAAAGTGGGCCATGTTATGTAAACTCTGAATTCTAGTATCATTTTAAATGTAGTCAGAGAAGTATGATCCGATGGTGGAAAAATCTAGTCTTTACATACAGGCATTCACAAGTAAGAGAGTTGCACTATATTACCTCTGAAAGAAAATATCTGCGGTATACATGGTATCCCTTCTGGGATAGTACATCTCTTAGCAGCAGGAGCAGCAAACCTTTGCTACAGTCTTCTGCAAACATGTCAGGGAAAAAAAAGAAATTTAGAAAGTTTCCTTTTATTTTCTAGTATATGCATGTTTGAAGAAATACATGAAAATTAATATTTGTGCATAATACTTTGACAATATTTGCGTTATATTGTATAATGGAAGCCATTGCTTGCTCTGTAGTTTTGGCTTCATCATAAGACAGCAAGAAATAAAATTAGCTAGGAAAAAAAGGCAACAGACCGCTGGTGTGTTACATACAGGAATATAAAAGAGTGTGGCCTTTTGGTTTAGATCTATATTGAGAATTATGTTTCATTCAATTTTATACTAAGAGGCTAAATATAAATGTTCAGACACAAGGATGAAATTAGCCTGCCCTTGTTGTTTGTAATGTTACAGAATGCAAGAATCAATAACTACTTTGCTCAAAACTTAGGTGGTCTCTGCAAATGAACTGCCCTTTTAGATTCAAATGTATGACATCACAGCTTTATCTTTTGACTGAAAGAACACAATGAGGCAAAGAATGAAATTAACCACAAAATGTACTGCATTTCTTGTCTTTCTCCCAAGTTTTTTTAATATTTCCATCTTCCATCTTCTTCAACAATACGCACCTATAAACACCCTAAAGTACAGTTAGCCTAAGACCCTGGTGTCGGAGGTGAGAGTAGCTCCATTCCAGTCAGACCCAATTAAAGATATATCTATATATATATATATATATATATATATATATATATATACATATATATATATATATATATATATATATATATATATATATATACATATATATATATATATATATATATATATGGATCTAGGACTTTTGATAGAAAGATCAAAAGCCCGAATCCATTACCACTGAATACACTTTAATGAAAGCATTTTCATCGAAAATGCCCTTTCATTAAAGTATGTTAAAAAAAAATACAAAATCTATTTGAATGCAAGGGGGGCTGCACCCCCCCACCCCCCTACTTTAATATTCTCACTCCGAGGTTGCACCACACTCCTACTTTAATATTCTCACTCCGAGTCGCACTACAGTGGGGAAAAGGGAATTTTCCCTTACTACACCGTAATACAGCCGGAACAACAAGCATACTTACGCGAAAGTGCTGCTTCGGTGAACAGCACTTTCGCGCAAGTATGCTCACCAAATTGGGATTCGGTGAAAGATGCAGTCGAGCATCTGTATAGATTCTATATATATATATATATATATATATATATATATATATATATATATATATTTACACATAGATAGATATCCACCTGTAATCCCCTTTTTCCTATGTCTACACCCGTGATCAGGCATCACATTAACAGTGACTATCTAGAGCAATGTTCACACCACCTGGCTAGTTCTGCCATGACATATATATATATATATATATATATATATATATATATATATATATATGGGATCCGTCAATATGTTCAAAATTTCACTACTTCGAACCCCACTTCACCGAGTCCACTTGTTCGAAGTAGTGAAACTTCGAACATTGACTTCAGCAGTCACACTACAGAGCGGAATGGTAATATTCCCTTTTCCCTGCTGTAGTGCCATCTCGGAGTTGGTATATTTAAGTAGGGGGTTGTGGGGGCACAGCCCCTTACATGGGGGGGTGCAGGGGGGCTTGCCCCCCTGCAAAAACATGTTTTAGTGTTTTTTTTGTTTGGTTTTTTTTTGGGTAGCCTGGGGAACTAGACTTCAACGAAAGTGCACTTCCATTTAAGTGGACTTTCGCTGAAGTGTAGGGTCTACTGCTCTATTTCGAAGAAGTGTATTTTTGATGTAAAGCAGTAGACTCATAGATATATATATATATATATATATATATATATATATGGGTCTACTTTTTCTTATTGAAAGATCATTCTTTCTAAAATAAAAAGTATGAACCCAATTGTAAAAGTGCATTTCAACGAAAGTGCACTTTCGAGATTACCAGTTCAACGAACCGGTAATATTACAAAAAAAAAAAAAAACACTGCAGCACCACTTCACGCTACAGTGGAGATATGGGAATATACCTGTTTCCCCACTGTAGAGCAATCTCAGAGTTAGTATATATAAAGTAACGGGGGTGTGGTGGGTGCAGAAGTGGAATGGCCTAGTTACCAAGAGTGAAACAGGTCATAATAAGAAATTTGCTGCAAAAAGTGGAGCAAGAAATTAGGCTTACTAACTTGCATGACAAGAATGCAAAGAAAAAATGTATTCTGCTTGCATTGTATTACAAAAGGCTGGTAGAGAGCATAATTGCATCAGTCACAATTCCTTGCTGACATTGACTGCCCTGCTGCGTATAGTCCTAGCAAAATATTGAAAACAATCAATGGTTGTCAGATACCTTATTGAGCACTGATTTCATATTCTTTTCGTATGGTCTACAAATCATACATCTATAGAAACCTACCTTAATGTTGTGCAATGTTAACTCAAAAAGGCAACATATGAAGCCAGATAATTAGGGACTTAATACTACACTGATAATCGAATAGTGGTGATTAAAGCATCCTGCTGCGGGAGACCTTTGAGTTGCAGAATTCTGCTGTTGCTTTTGTTGGGACTGTCATTACTAAAGCATTGCTATCTCAATGGCCTCAAACCAGACCTACTTCAGAACAGCATGATGACATACCACTGTGGAATATGAGGTCAGATGTCAGACTGATAAACAGCTGGAATGGCTCCGAGGGATTTTGATAAACTAAACAATTCTACAACAAAACAGGGATTGCAGGGAAGAATAACAACCTATTACTTCACGTGAGGGACCAGTTCTATACTGTCAACAAAAATGTGATGCGGCCAGTTCAAAGTGTGATAACTCATGAGACTCTCAGGTGTTTATCTATGGACATACATTCTTTCAAGAGTTTTTAGCTCTGAAGGGCTATACTCAACAAAGGAAAGCTATATCAGTCTACAAAAGGACTGGGATTAATCTGAAATCAACTTTTAATACACCTTAAAACAACATAGATTTCTAAATTTATGATGGACCATGGTAGCTATTAAAAGTGTCAGTAACAGTGGTGCAGAGGAATTTGCATGCGTCTGCTATTTCCACTTACTTTTAACTGTTATGGATATTTACAACAACCCCCGTCTGACAGAATATCAATCCTGTCAGCTGGTGTAATATTCATTCCAGCTTGTTTTTCTCTTTTTCACGTTTTCATTATATTTATAGCTATAGGATGCCCACAAGGAAGCTTCCTTAGTACCATTTGACATAACATACAATATGTGTTTCATGTATTGGGCACCTTTCCTATAAGGCCATGGGTCACTCACATGTATAAGTAGCATCACTGACACTTTTTAGGGGGGAGTTCGCACAAAATTGTGAGAGAACCTGATGTGATTGAAACTCAGTAAAATATGTTTGTTTTGATCCTCTGTACAATAAAACAGTTTTCATATAATATTTTCTGTTTCGCGTGTTATAATGAACGTAGAAATATAACAAAAATGTTTTCTTTTTCATTAAAAGTAGTTATGTTTACTTTTTCTTTGCAAGTGTACCTTGACTTTTTGAACTCTGTGATAATGTTCCTTGAGAGAGGAGCATGTCAGAAAAAATAGTACATACCTGTATCAAAAGTGTATGGCACTGTGTGTGTGCGTGCGTGGGTGCAGGTGCATGTGTGTGTGTGTGTGTGTGTGTGTGTGTGTGTGTGTGTGTGTGTGCGTGTGTGCGTGTGTGTGCGTGTGTGTGTGTGTGTGTGTGTGTGTGTGTGTGTGTGTGTGTGTGTGTGTGTGTGTGTGCGCGCGCGCTCGCGCGCGTGTGCACCTGCACGAGTGTGTATGTGTATGTCCTGCTATTGATTATGATTGCTGAAGTAGGTTTCAGCTCCATTGTGACTGTATTGGATTAAACTGGTAATCAGAAAATGAATGAATGATAAAAAAAACAAAGACAGGAAAACAATAGTTGCCATGTATAATATTATGAAGCTTAAGCTAAGTATGTCTGGCAGTAAACATTAGGAATCTCACCTCATTTAAAGTATGCAAAATAGATAAATACTAACTGTTGGTAGTTCTTACATAAAATGAAGTATTTCGTAGATGTTTAACGTTTAACTAGTCCATCTCAGGGGTTTATTCTCAAAGGTTCCTGAAACATTCTACAAGGAGTATGAACTGGACAAGTTTAGTTTTCAGTACGTAATCCACTCTATAGCTGAAAATAGTGTTGAGAACCTGGGTAGTCAGTCATTTTCATTTTGTTGTAACCTGTAAATAACAATGAACATAAAGCCTGCCTGTTTTAGTCCCCCAAATATTCCATTCCGAAGCAACAGCTATTTTCCATGTTCTTTCTGACGGCAGTTGTACATCTGCTTTCCCCCCTCATCATATATGCCTTTGGAAGAGAACATTCTGGAGCATTTCTAAACAATATTCATACAGCATATCCTGCAGGATCTTTCTGTATGTAGCACTTGCCATCTGATGTCCGAATAAACCGATCAATTTTAATCCCTGAGGTAGCTTTTGTCATGTGACATGATGAATTGTACCTTGTCATGGATAACACCACTGTGTTTTAATTAATATTTTATACATTCAGAAATGGCTTTACACAAACAGTTGTTACCTCACTGTATTAGTTTTTTCTGGCAGTTAACTAGATACCACCTACCCTGCTCCTGTATGAGTTAACACAACACACAAATTCACACAGACTTACTGGATACCATGTACACTAATCAGTATTACATGATAACATGAAGTGGTAAAAGCTGGTTCGGTTGTTTTATTTTAACTGTAATAATAATAATAAATCATATTTTACATATGTAGGTCAATCAGATGTAACTCTTCCTTTAATCTTCTTCTCAGGTGGGGTGTTGACATTAAAATGACAGCACATAGCAATAAATGCCTTCTTTAGGGTTAAATATTAAAAACACAATACTATCAACAGTGGCACCACATACAGATTCATATAGGCATGCCTGGATAGGTAACAGCACTATAAAATAATCTTGTAATGATCATAGCTGCGCACTCTCCCTGACTGTAAGCACAATGACCCCCCCCCCCCACCTTGTACTCTCTGTGACTGTAACCAGACTGGATCCCCCTTGGTTCTCCTGTGCTGCTTGTCATGTCATTTGTGTAGCGCACACTAACATGGGTTATACAAACAGATTCAAACAGTTTAATAACAGTATTAAACATCTAATTAAGAAAATACAACACTATTTGCAAACTAACTATATTGGTTTCTGGTCATTTCATCTGTAATGAATTAGACAAAATCTTAAATCCCTGAAAAACAGTTGGTCAAATATTACTGCACAGGCTGTTTCCCCAAAAGCAGCCTAAAATGTGGAAAATCCTCAGAACATATTATATATATTTTTTTCTCTGATATAATAATTTTATTGTATCAGATGGACTGAATTCCTAGTGTAATTTTACCTTTTTGCACCTCAAAATCAAAACCCAACTAGTTTGGTAATATGCACTTTTTCAGGACAACTGTCACTCAGGTGATGCTAATGGATTCCCCTTGAAAAGGGTCAGTTTGTCCCTTTTGGTACCTTTGACACCCCAGCTTTTGAATTTACGCAGAAGTCTTCAGCAAACAAGTTGAGAGGTATTCAGGTCTGTTTCTTGTAACATCTACACATTCTGACAAATTTTGTGGAATGTAGTCACTAATAATGACAGATATGGGTTTCAGACTTTGCATCCTTCACAAATGCTGTCTATTGCAAAGCTTGTTATTTTAACAACTTTCTAGGCATATCAGAGATATATTTAAAAGCTCACTCCTGATTTAGTGTGTCCTTGTTTTTGATTCTTGAGCTAAAAACTTGAGAGGCCAGTGGACAGCTGCACTGCATTATTTTTTTGGCCATTATTTATTATTTTATTTATTCTCTTGATCTCAAGCAATATCTGAGGTGTGCTGCCATACAAGTGGCTGTAGTGTGTGTGTGTGTGTGTGTGTGTGTGTGTGTGTGTGTGTGTGTGTGTGTGTGTGTGTGTGCATAAATATATGTGTATGTGGTTATTTTGGAAAAAAAAGTGCAGTTTGCCTCTCATTGTCTGTTCTACTGATTTACTTACTCTGGATTCATTATCTAGCTAGCTGTTGGATAAAGTAGTGTATTTTTATACCAAGAGGACAGTGGATTTTCCATCTAGTGGCATTGGCAGTGGGTGGTAGCCTGGTCTGTATAGGTTGGGGAAACGCACTAGAGATTCCTGCATTTAGTTGTTTTATTGGCCAGAGGGCTTATTAATCAGCTTACCTTGTTTTAGTTCTTTTATAAATTCTGCACAATTGAGCAGCTCTTGGCTCATTTCAACAAAGCAAAGTACTTTTATTGAATAATCACACTTTATAGTTGCTTAAAATACACTGTTGTTAGCTTCAGTTACTCATTGCCTTTCCTTAAGTTTAAGTTTGTTTGACTCTAATGAACACAGACAACCCGTAAATGGTTCATCTCCCAGGGCCATGTTTGTAAATGTTTAATCTCCTAAACCCCTGCTTACACTTATCAAGGGTATCAGAACTTGTCATAGATTTGGGATGCATGGCTAGGCTTCAAAAGGCCCTTGTGATTATTAGTAAACACCTATGAACCTACCTAAATTTATTTTGAATTATAGAACTTTAGATCCTAGGGGCCTCAACCTTGAGGTTAATTAGGTAAATTGATTTGTTGGAAAATATATTTTTTATATATACAAATTGTATTAAAAATAAATACTTATTTATGTACAAAAATATATGTTAAGAGACTGTTTATGAAATGTAACTTTATTTTTATGTTTTATGTATAGGAATTGTTACACTTGTGTAGGTGTAGGTGTTTTGAAGTTTAGCACTTTAAATTATAACTGGAGAGTTTAATTGTATGTAATTAATAGGGGTTCCTCCTTTATAAAAAGTGGCTGCTTCTATGGTATTATATCATTTGAAGGCAGAAGGCTGAGGTACCAGAGGTGTGGTTTAAAAAACAAGTCAAGCCTTCTGAACCAGCATATCCAGTTTTTGTTGTTTTTTTATTGCTTTGCTGTTAAAATGTGCTTTTTTACAATGTATGCAATTTTCTAAGATTTTTGATAGAGGAGATAATATAACAATAGGTATATAATTAGATACTTCTTTTGAAATGCCTCCTTTGTGGAGGGAGATTATATGAGAGATTTCCCAGAGAAGTGGGACTTGATGTTCAGTGACAGATCTATTAATTAACATTGATATAGGATAGGCTATGGCTGACATCTTGAGGTATTCTGTTGGGAGGTTGTCAGCTGCAATGGCATTTGGTTTCAATTTTTTAATCAATTTTTGTGGTGTTTGTCGAGATGGGATGGAAAGAGAATGTACTGCTGTTCCTGTTTTCTGATAGTGGTAAAGTCTGTGGTGGGGAACAGTTATTTCTGGATATTGCTAGGATACTTTTGGTGAAATATTTGTTAAATTGTTCGGCAGCTGTGCCCAAGTTTTTAGCTGACCAGAATTTTTGTGTGTGTGTTTTTTTTTTTGATGCATGATTTGCATGTTGGTATAATGTTTTGTTATCTAGCTTGATTTGAGTCTTGGCTTTGATATAACCCATATAGCTTAGGCTACTGCAACCATGATCTTGTCAACATCTACTGTTATGGTAAGTTTACTTACACAGTTGTGCTTTCCATGTCCTATTTTTTTTCTTTGTTTCCTTTCATCTTCATGCACAGATATTCCATACTGAAGCATGGTCATTTGCTACGCTAAAGTAACCAAAACATGATATGATGGATAGCACATGAAAACACAGTATATCAAATCATCCAGTGAATGTATTGTTATTTTCTTTAACTATGCAGATTTCAGGAAGACACAAATTACATATTTCTTAAATTCATACAAAAAAATGGGTAAAAACCTGGGCATGTCTCATTGTTTGTCATTTTCAAACAGTGATTTTTATTAGTGGTAAAAATCTTGCTTTTTTTCACCAGACACACCTACTCAAGAGAAGTGAAGTTTAATGGAAGGCAGGAAATGAGCAATTTAAACAATTATGGTGTATGAATAATTGCTAAAAAAAGAAATAAAACATATTTATAATGTGTAATGCCTCAAATGTTAATATTTTTAATGAATCTGTATATCTGCCTATGTCTTGTCATAATTTAATAAAGATTAAAAGCAAACAAAAAAAGTAGTACATATGCTACAATTCCACATAGAAATATGTGACACACACACAGGAATATTTTCTGACCACTAAATACAAGTTGCAAAAATCATGGTTCCATCCCTTCCATAAAATGCTTAGTGTGCTTTTAATTATGAAACTATAATTACTATAATTCTATGTCTTAGAGCCTGTCAGGTAATTATTGTTGATTATAATTTGGTATATTGAAAATGACACATAATATTATTAACAATGATCCCTTAGCTGAACATGAATCTTTAGTAGACAATTTTCAGTGGCACCTTTTGTAACTTGAAAAAGTGATATGGTTAAGCAAAGGAGAAAAATAAGCTACTCAGCTGAGCAGTATTGAAAGAAAAGATGTTAACAGTAGAAATATTTCAGACTATGGATAAATATGTTCAGCACTGGTGTAGGACTTCACCAAGGGTGCATTGATCTAGCCTTCCATTTGTGATTTAGATGGACAGGATACTAATGTGCAACAATTGGTTAGAAAGTATCAGTTTTATTTATTTATTTATGTATGTATGTATTTATTTATTTATGTATATATGTACATATTTATTTATTTATTTATGTATGTATGTATTTATTTATTTATGTATGTATGTATGTATGCATTTATTTATTTATGTATGTATATATGTATTTATTTATTTATGTATGTATGTATGTATGTATGTATGTATTTATTTCTTTATTTATTTATTTTATTTTTATTTACATTTGGTAACTGGGTAATGTTCAACTGGGCTAAAAACAGAAGCCCATTTTCAGCGGAGACCTGGGGAGAAAAGCTCCCAAAAAAATAACAAGTTTACAAAATATATACATTGGTATTGTAAGTTTATAGGTTCATAGGTTCATAGGTAGGTACTAGGCTATCGGCCCAAGGGCCTATGTAAGCCTAGCCAACAAGGTTCCCTGGCTTACGCCACCCAAGAAAGTTATTTTCCTGTGCCACTGTCGAGCAGAGACACATAATTGATCCTCGGTGTGTATTTCCTATTTCCCATCCACTCATCAAGATTTTTCTTGAAGAGTGCTAATGAAAAACTTTGCTTGACATAGATGGGTAGCCTGTTCCAGTGTATGGGAAGTCTCTGGGATAGGAATCTATCCCTCCAGCATGTCCTGTTTATTGTGGTGACAAGGTTTAGGTCCCTAGAGCAATGTAGCTCGGAGGGATTGGGATTTCATTAGGTGTAGCATGTCCAAAAGCTCTGGGTTTGACATAGCTTTATATGTTAGGCAGAGATCACCTCTGAGCAGGCAATATGCTACGGAGTAAAGCTGGAGTTTTTTGAGGCAGTCAGTGTAGGGCATTTGTCTCCAGTAATCCTCTTTGTGAGGTACTTTTGTGGCCTTTCCAGCTGCTGCAGATGTCTTGTGAGGTACATTCCAAAAGGGGCGTTGTACTCTATATTGGGTCTAATGAGTGTCGAGTAGAGAGGAACAATGACCTCTTTTTTCCTGGATGAGAACCCTTTTATGATGAGGTTTGCCACATATAAGGACATCTGTCCTGACTACTGTGGCAATGTGACTATCAAAGGAGAGACTACTGTCCACCTGGGTCCCAAGGTCTCTTATCACACATTCGGTGTTAAGTAGATTGCTGCCTATGTGGTAGTTCATGGGTACAGTTTTTACCAAAGGGGATGACACTGCACTTTTTGGCATTGAGCTTGAGGCCATGGCTTTGACACCAGGCATCTGTCTCAGAGAGGCCCTTCTGTAGGATGTTCACATCATTTGGGGACTTGACTATGGCTCCTAGTTTGCAGTCATCTGTGAACTTTGTTAGCCAGAGGCCTTTTGTGTTAGCCTGTACTTCAGAGAAGTAGATACCAAGCAGGAGTGGTCCCAGGATGGAACCCTGTGGTACTCCACTTGTCACTGGTTTGAGGTCAGATTTGGAGTCTGCAACTTTTACAGTGTGGGTTCTGTCAGTGAGCCAGTTGGCAACCCATCTTGTGATGTAGTGATTTATGCCTAGTTTATTGAGTTTAGCTATAATTCCAGAATGGGGGATGGTGTCAAAAGCCTTGGCGAGGTCAAGATAGGCTGTGCAAACTGCCTTACCCTCATCTATGGCTTTGGTGACTGCCTCAAAGAAGACAATCAAGTTCAGGAGGCATGATCTGCCTTTCACAAACCCGAACTGGGTGGGATCCAGAGTTTGGAGGTTACCAATGTTTATGAGTTCCATGATGATACGTTCCATGGCTTTGCAGACCAGGCTCGTCAGTCTAATAGGTCTATCGTTCCCGGGATCAGTGGTGGCTCCCCCTTTGTGGAGTGGGATAACTGTTGCTGTGCGCCATTCAATGGGCACAAAGCCTGATGCGAGGCTATTATTGAACATGGTGCTTAAGTGTGGAGCCAGTTCATTCTGAAGTTCATGTAAAATGCAGCCTGGGATGTTGTCCGGTCCCATGCATGCTGTGTTTTTGGCTTTAGAGAGTGCAGCTTTCACCTGCGTAGTTGTGATTACAAGGACTCTGCATTTTTCCTGTATAGATATGGGCCCTTTAGGGGGTGGGGGTAAAGTTAGCACTGAACCTATCTGCCAGGATGTTGGCAATATCAATTGGTTCTGTAATTTTCGTGCCTTTGTGCTGTAACTCAGAGCAGATCTGGGTGTTGCCATTGAGATTCTTGACATAGCTACAGAATGCTTTGTGGTTGTCCTTGGAATTAGTGGCAATTTTATTTTCATAGCTAGCTATGGAGGATCTTATAAGGGATCTCAGCTTCTTACTGAGGCTGACCAGGGAGCTCCTCCACTCATGGGACTTTACTCTCTTTCGCAACAGTTTCTTCCTTCTGTTGTCCAGTTTGTTTATGGCAGGGGACCACCAGATTGGCTTCCTTTTTTTGGATGATAGTGTCTTGGTTCTGTTTGGGATAGCATGATCCATGCACTCATGTAGGTGCCTATAGAGTGTATTTGTGTAGGATTCAGCAGTTGTAACTGTATTGTCCATCTGCATGGGTGTCATGAAGTTCACTACTTCTGTCTTAAGAAGCATGACGTTGGCTTTGGAGAAATTTCTTACTGTGGTTTCCTTAATGGGGGGTGGGGGTGGGATGTGGATATCAAGGGTGATTAGCTTATGGTCGGATCGGACCAACGAGGAGTTGACTTCAGGTGTGGAACACCGGCCGGCCACTCATGTTGGTAATGGCTAGGTCTAGGATATTGTTGCCCCTGGTGGGGGTGTGGATAAGTTGATCTAGGGCATTGGAGTTTATGAATTCCAGAAAGCATTGCGCTAAGGAGTTGGTACATGAGTAGTTTTCCCAGTTAATTGTGGGGTAGTTGAAGTCGCCCATTATTAGGGTGTTTGGTTGAACCCTAATATTTTCCAGTACATCAAGAAAAGAGGAGTGGGAATCCTGGGGCATGGTGGGGGATCTGTAGCAAGCTACAATTTGGATTGCAGTTTTGCCAAGAGTTAGTTGCACTTGGATAACCTCGGATGCATTATGCTGAGCAACTAGCCTGGAGGTGTGGATATCCTTAATGAATATGGACACACCCCCACCTTTGGTGTTTCGGTCCAGGTTACAAGGCCGAAAAGTGTGGTATGAGTTATAGCCTGGTAGTGCAGGGGTGCTCTCTGGAGCCTTGAACCAGGTCTCAGCCACTGCACAGATATCGATGTTCTCCATTTTAAGGAGTGCCTCGAGTGAGTGCATTTTGAAATTTAGACTTCTAGCATTGAGTAGCATTACCCTCCATTTTTGCTTGCCTGTTCCTTTTATGGTGGTGAATTTGTTGCTTGAACCCTGCCTAAAAAAGGCACTATAGGGGAAGCAAGAGCCTTAGCCAGTATCCGGAATCCCAGGGGCGACAGGTGCAGGCCATCTGTGGCAAAGCATTGTGGTCTGTCTACCATGTCATCCCAAGCAGACAGATACTGGATCTCCTTAGAATGTCACCAGAAGCTTAGCCAATTGTTGAAGTCAATCATTTTGTCCTTGTACTGCGGTATCATTCTGGGCGATGGCAGAATGCTACTCAGGGCTAGGGTCATACCTGACTTGGCTAAGTTCTAGTATTATAAAGATTTCAATGAAAGTTTACATAAAAATATAATAAAGAGTAAAATCAAGTTTCTACAAGGTTCCAAGAGTCGCACGTCAAGCATAAAAAAGAGTCAAATGTAATATCAACCAGACAAGAATTTAAACAGACAATAGTGAGTTTTATAAGTGGAGACAGAGTAGACGGGAAGTTTGTATGCTTAGCCAGGGGTAGTACAAGAGTATAGCCAGTGATAGAAGAAGTAGTTTATAAGGAGCCGTTTGAAGCTACAGGTATTGGTTAGAGATAGTAAATGCTGGGGAAGGGAATTCCAAGTTTTGGCTATTGAGTAGCTGTAAAAAGAATCACCATAAGCATTGTGGGCTTTGACAACTTTGAGCAAGTTTTTTTAGCAGACCAGAGTGAGATAAGGATGGAATAGGATTGTACTAGGTTAGATAGGGCTCGACAATAGTCAGGGTTATGAATAACGGCGTGGGCTAGTATTAGTTGGTTTAGGGCTAGTAAGTTTGGGAGTTTTCTGGAAGTGAAGACCGTTGTTTACAGATGATGATGACCCCCTTAGACTTGTCTAGTATGGTATTCAGGATTCAGCACTGTGAGTCGTTGATGACCCCGTAGACTCGTCTAGTATGGTATTCAGGATTCAGCACTGTGAGTCGTTGATGATCCCTTAGACAAGTCTAGTATGATATTCAGGATTCAGCACTGTGAGTCGTTGCTGACCCCTTAGAATCATCTAGTATGGTATTCAGGATGCAGCACTGTGAGTTGTTGATGACCCCTTAGACTCGTCTAGTATGATATTCAGGATTCAGCACTGTGAGTCGTTGATGACCCCTTAGACTCATCTAGTATGGTATTCAGGATTCAGCACTATGAGTCGTTGATGACCCCTTAGATTTGTCTAGTATGGTATTCAGGATTCAGCACTGTGAGTCGTTGATGACCCCTTAGACTCGTCTAGTATGGTATTCAGGATTCAGCACTGTGAGTCGTTGATGACCCCTTAGACTCGTCTAGTATGGTATTCAGGTTTCAGCACTGTGAGTCATTGATGACCTCTTAGACTCATCTAGTATGATATTCAGGATTCAGCACTGTGAGTTGTTGATGTCCCCTTAGACTCGTCTAGTATGGTATTCAGGATTCAGCACTGTGAGACGTTGATGATCCCTTAGACTCGTCTAGTATGATATTCAGGATTCAGCACTGTGAGTCGTTGATGACCCCTTAGACTCATCTAGTATGATATTCAGGATTCAGCACTGTGAGTCGTTGATGACCCCTTAGACTCGTCTAGTATGATATTCAGGATTCAGCACTGTGAGTCATGGATGACCCCTTAGACTCGTCTAGTATGATATTCAGGATTCAGCACTGTGAGTCGTTGATGACCCCTTAGACTCGTCTAGTATGATATTCAGGATTCAGCACTGTGAGTCGTTGATGACCCCTTAGACTCATCTAGTATGATATTCAGGATTCAGCACTGTGAGTCATTGATGACCCCTTAGACTCATCTAGTATGGTATTCAGGATTCAGCACTGTGAGTCGTTGATGACCCCTTAGACTCATCTAGTATGGTATTCAGGATTCAGCACTGTGAGTCATTGATGACTACTTAGACTCGTCTAGTATGATATTCAGGATTCAGCACTGTGAGTCATTGATGACCCCTTAGACTCGTCTAGTATGGTATTCAGGATTCAGCACTGTGAGTCGTTGATGACCCCTTAGACTCGTCTACTATGGTATTCAGGATTCAGCACTGTG